>NC_056731.1:957083597-957161097 GCF_019279795.1 Protopterus annectens
AGTGAGGAGATTCATACCTCTCAACTGTCCCTGATTTTGACTCAGATCTTAACTCTGTCTCTCTTAATCCCTCTTAAAACTAGTGACTTTTGGAGGAAAGGTGGTGAATTACACTTAATGAATAATGACAATAATTAAGAGTTATAAACTTCTTTTACTTCAGAAAATGTGTATTAATGCATATGCTCTGATTCTGTCAATGTTTCAAGTTAATAGCACTAATATTTTAAAAGTGTCCCTGATTGTCCCTGATTTTTTCTTGACTTGTCCCTGATTCTGTTGAAATTTGTCCCCAATTGGTTGAGAGGTCTGAGGAGATTGGAAAAGTAAGGTGATGAGTTTCAAGACATGAATGTACAAGATAAGTGTGGCATAAACAGTGGGAGTGGATATAGTGGATGAGAGTAGGAGCAAGACTATGAATTAGGTCTGAAGGGGAGAGAAGACATGGCCTGAGGAGCAAGAGTCAAGAGGTTGTTAAAACAAATGACAGATGGACATTTTGCCCTTTCTTACTGGGAGGGAACTGAAGTACCTACATGATTCATGAAAAATCCCTAGTGTTCAAGCTATCTAGGAATGGAGCATGGGTCAGAAGCAAAGGGGTGAAGGTAGGAACATTGGAATGCAAGGGTTTAATAACTTAATAAAGGAGAAACATGTGTTGAGTAGAATTCAAAGAGCACAGCTAGATACAGTATGCTTGCAGGAACTTGAGTTAAGAGAGAGAAAAGGGAATGGTTCAGAGGAAATGATATAAATGGGGTGAGGGTGGATTGTGTCCTAGTTGGAGGGAGAAAAAAGGAGGGCTACTAAGAAATGCAGGAGGAGTTTGGCAGGAAGAAGAAACGATGACAAGTGAAAATGTTAGGCATGCGGTGTCCAGAGTCATGTTTGAAGATAGGGGACTAGTTTTGTGTTCATATTATGTCACAAGTGGAGAATAGGAAGAAACATTGACCGGAATTGTACAGTTGACAGAAAAGTAAAAATGAGAGGTGATAGGGTTATATGAGCTGGAGATTTTACTGTAGTGCTGGAGCCAAGATTGGACATGCTGTACGCGAAGAGGGAGTTCAGTGTGAAATGTCATAAATATTTAAGGAACAGTATGAAAAGACATGGGGAAAGAAATGTGGTAATTGTGGGACAGTTTACAGTTTATGTTTAGTAGACAGAATAATAAGCAATTAAGAAGACTAGATATGACTTTAAAAGAGAATGAAGCCCTGTATGAGGTGGATAGTATACATATATTTGAAAGAGAGTTGTCTGACAACTTTTTAATCACTACTGTATGGAAGGGAAGGTGGGACTTGCTAGAAAAGTGAAGAAGGAATCCAAGTAAATAGAGAATATCAGATTAGATGAAGTAGCTACAGAAAATGCTTCATGGGGTCATCCAAAGAAATAAACCAGATTAGGAGGAGGATAGAATAAAAGATTGGCATGGGATGAAATCAAAGCAGCATGGAGATAGCTTTCTGGGGAGGTGTTAGGATATTGGGAATTAAAGGGATACATTATGTGAAGCAGAAGGAAAAAAGAAGGGGAAAAAGACAAATTTAGGTCTTTTGAAAAAAAAATGAGATAATGTTTTTGTTTTCAGATAGGTAGAAAGGAGAATAGTATTAAAGACCGAGTACAAAAGGCTGGAAGAAAAACTTTCTGAATGGGGAGGGAAAGAAAAGAGAGAGTCAAACCAGAATGATTTGAGAGAGAGAAAGATGATTAGGTTTGGTGACTTTAGGACAGATGGATTAATGAAGGTGAGTTGTAAACAGATGATGAAAATTAGAGTGAGACTTGAGAAATAATGAAAGCCTTAAAACTATCAGGGCAAGTGAGGAACTGGCATGCAAAGTTATAACACAGATGTTCTATGACACCAAAAAGATTAGGAGACAAAGGTGAAAAGGAGCATCCAGAGTGCTGGAAATGATGAAAAATGGAGGCGGATATTGTCCACATGTAGTTGGGCTGTAAAGTGGTGTAAAATGAGTGGAAGACATAAGGAATAAACTATATAACAAGGCTGATGAGGGATTGTATTTCATTTATTCGGAAAAAAGGAAGTTCAGCAGGTATGAAGGAAAAGAAGAAAGGAAAGAATGGCAGGTGTATTGAAAACTGAAACTATTAAGGTGGAGAAGTCAAAAGATAACAGCCTAGAGCAGTTGGAGAAGATAAGACAATGGATAAGACAGGTAGCAGGGACTTAGGTTTAAGAGAAATTACACCAAAAGGTTAAAACAAAAATGCACCAGGTTATATAAAATTGTGGAAAAGAAGACAACAAAGGGAAGAGAGGTGAGAGTGGTGTCATAATATGAAGGATGGAATGGATTTGAATGGAATGTGCCAAAAACATATATAAATGCATAATTGTCTGTGCCGTAAGTGATAATTTAATAAAGATGTTTTTGTTTTAAAAAATGTAAAAAATGTCGACATAGATTGAATTTCTACATGATGTTTAGGACAAATAAATTTTAGTGTATTATGTAATATTAAAATCTTTAAATGGACATTATGTTGCAATAAGGACGTGCCAAGTTGATATTTGTTTCCATGTTGATATGTGTGATTTTCAATAATGCACATTTAGAGAGAAATAACATATACAGAAGTTTGTAAAATGTCTAATACAACATCTGCTCTTTTGTCATGTGATTATATGATACTTCACTTTTTTGGTATATTATAGATAGAAATATCCTAACTTATAACAAAAATTACTCATTGCATCTTATACATTATAAACAGATTAACACTATTCAGGTTTTTTGACATTCATGACATAGCTGAGGCAGCTCTGGCAAACTATAATTTCCTGCACAAATCCTTCCTAACTTCATATTTTATTCAGTGGTGTGCATCATTATTTCTTTACTTCCAAGGCATTTGCATCAAAAATGTATAATCTTCCTACTGGTGTAAGCTGTGTGCCTAGAGATAGCTTGGTATTACTTTTGTGGCATCAAAAAGTATTTTCATGTAGAAAACTATAAAACATTGAACATACTGGTTTTATGAGAAAAATAGCCAGACTAGGTATAGAAGGTAAAAAGTTTATTGTCGTTGAGATCTTGAGATCTATTTTCAAAGAAAAATGGGACTTTATTATTAAAAATTGACAAAGTAAAGAAAATTGATATAGCCAGCAATACATGTTACTTTTGTTAATATTTCAGTTATCTGAGGTACTCTTTACATGTGACTAAAGCATTATACCTTCCCATTATCTGTATGCTGTTTTCTTAGCTGGAATGATTCATGTTTTTGCAGCCACTGTAATAGTTTAATGCCTGACTCTGCAGACACATTTTTATATATTCATACAATGAGCGGTTTTCTTGAATTCTTCAGTACTGAATTATATACCTTTGTAACACTGCCATGTACTTGATCCTGTAAGTCTAAATCATAATTCTTACATTTCAGATAGGAGGTATAAGCAAAGTGTATTCTGCCTTTTTGGTCCATGAAAGAGATGTTTAAATTAAAAAGGTTTGACGATACATCCCAGTCATATATAACACATTATAACTGCTATCAGACAAAAACGCTTGACAAAATCCACATACACGACAAGAGAAAACATGGCACAAATGCAGAGTTAAAACTGAATTAAATTATAATTAAATTAATTTAAGTATAAAACTATTCTTTGTTACGGTCATCATTCTTTTATCAAACTACAAACTGTAATAAAGATTTCTTCCATTTGGTGGCACTTTAATTCTGTCATAATACACTCTGATTACACCATTTTGATCAATTTCCAGAGACACAGACTAATTCTTGATATAATCATATATACATAAATTAATTTCATATTACTGAAATAAAGCATCTACAAAATATTCAACTCAGCTGTGTAGTACAGCCTATATATGATACAATGCAGGAAAAAAGCACATCTAACATTCCTTTATTCTGATTAAAATCTAACATATCTTCACAAGAGCCACACAAGCAAGTGTAATTCATTAAAAATCAGAATCCATTGCTGAAATTTCTCATATGTTACAGTTTTGAGTTATTTCTTAATGTAGAAACACACTTCAGGTATAGTTTAATTGCCTCAAAGTGAAACCATTAAGGTTGCCACTTACTTTATTCCCAGTCAAGACAGTCCTGCTTTCAAACTCGGTGCCCACCTTCTTGTATTATGTAAATGTGAGCCATCCTTCAAAACCTTATCAGGAAGAGATCTTTTATGTCATATAAAAAACATCCTGCTGCTAGTGGGGGACATAGTAATGGATACTGGCAAGAATAGTTTCAAAGAGTAGACATTTTTAAGAATCTTATATAAGTAAGTTTGTAAAACAGCTTTATGCATTTCATTTTAATCTGTTATGCATTAGGTTACTATCAGGCTCATACCTTTCAATCTGCAGATACTGAAAATTGGTACAAAGGGTTTAGAAATAAAGGTACTTCCAGCCAAAAATCTGGACATCTAATTATCATAACATTTGAATAGCAAATAGAACATAATTCTTCACTCTTCCAGTAGGAATATTGGATACCACTCAGAAATGTATGTTTATAAAACAGAATGACAAAAATGATGGAAAAATAAGCATATTATCAAAGAGCAATGTAAAATCTGTAGAGATTAATGAATAATTTTACAAAATTCTACCACACAAGACCTTTTGTTTTTGCTTCTGAAAAAGGAGAAAAATGTGTTCCTCTTTTTTTAAATTATTGATGCCTCTAGTATGTTTTAATTTAATTTAACTATTTTTTTTTAATTTTTAAATTTTAATTAATGTTATTTTATTATTTCATCTAATTTTAGTTTTCTGTGTACAGCTTCAAAAATCACATGTGATGAGGGGGGATTCAGAAAATTGGGTATATCAGACCTGAAAATAACGACGTACCTCTAAAAATATATACACCATATTGAGGGATAAATCAGGCCTGAAAATAGGAATATTCTTCTAAAATAAGCATACATATATGTCTATTGACATATATCCTTGCTATATATGTGCTGGTATTACTTTAATGTAGAATGGTTGTAAGAGGTCAATACACATTGTGCTCCACATGGAGACCACAGCATTTCTATGCAGAAAACTATTATTTCTATACCTCATCACAGATACCTGTACACACAATACATACATGCCTGCACATCCTACATAAGACCAACTGATAATGCAATTTGATAGCAGTACCAGAAATATTCAAGTAGCATGGTTCATGCTTGTTTAATATACACCTACTTACTTCTTTGATACATTAATTTGTCACATACCTAATAGTAGCATTTGTTTTTTTCCCTGCCTCTCCTTACTTTTCCTCTCTTTTTAGTTATTTGTTGTTTTATTTCTCTTCATTTATATTTTTATTTTCCACAACATCTGCCAAGGCTTCGCCAGTGGTTTGACCCAGGTCATCACTCCCGCACAACCAGCCTTCTCTTGTAAGAAGTCTACCTGGCTCCAGGCTTGGCTCCGAAATGGGTGGACTGAAGAGAGAGCCAGGTTGACTCACCTGTGACCTTTCTTAGTTCCCAAATGGGTGGAGTGAGGAGACAGCCAGGTTGCCTCACCTGTGACCTTTTTGTTCCCTCTGGTAGTACTATCATGGGTGCACAATTTGTAACATAGACATAGATAGAAGGGGTGGTGAGTTGGTGGATTGGTGGTGGAAAAACAGCATTGGATGCCTAGAAAGGATCTGCACAGATCTGACCGAGTCATACTATTGCCTGGCTCTGATTTTGCAACCTAAGGTGGAGCTCAGTATGGAGGCTGGCCAGTGTGTTGAATGAACTCTCCTAGGGTTTGCCCACCGGTATGTATATAGGAGGATTATGCCAACAGTATTGCCTGTTATGGTGTTCCCCTTCCTTGTATGTCACTTCCCTCTCCTGTTTATTATCCAGTCCTCCCCATCACCAATGTTCTCTCATTTATCTGCATGTCTGTAATTCCACTGTCACTCCAAGTGTGTTACACATCATTTGTCAGTCATTGTCTCTGTTTTATGTTTGGTTGCCCCTGCATCTAAATCGCATCTACTTTGCATCCCTTGTCTGATCCTTACACCCTTCCCCATCTTTCCTTCTGAAAAGTAAAGGGGGTCAGTCACTGGTAAAAATGTTTTACCTTTGTTCCACCTCCCCAACTCCAGTTCTTACCTCCCATGTTTATTTGTATATATTGCACTGTTTGCTTCACTCCTATTTCTGCTTTCCTCTGCAGCCATTTCTACCCCATTTAAAGGTCAAATGATATAGTATATATTTATTGACATTACTTACCTGGAAAGTCTGACTGGATAATAAATATCCATTTTCAGTGGAGGCCCTGGGAGAAAAGCTGCAGAGAGTTAAATAGCATCAAATAAAACATTAGTACAGATGTAATTAAAAAATCGTATATACATACAGTTTGGTAATGGAATATATAGGATACAATAAAGCACGAGGAGTCAACAGTGATAGAAAAATTTAAAAAAAAATGAAAATAGACGATTAAATATGACAATCAGTATATACAATAGTATTAGAAGTATAGTCTACTATGCAAGGAAATAAAAATAAAAAGATACAAGCCCATTCTAACAGTGGGGAGAGTGCTGATGGAGAAAGGTATGTACAGATAGTTTGAAGAGAGTTTAGGGTAGTTAGAATGCACAGTATTTGTTAAAATAGATCACACAGCTGAGGTACATGGGCATAGCCATGAGTTAGTGAGATTTTTTTTTTAAGAGAGGACTTAAATGTATGGAGGTTAGATGTAGTTCTGATTGAATGTGGGATAGAGGTCTTTTTTTTTTTTTCAATAATTTTTATTTTTATTTTTACATTAATAAATGTCACAAATAAAAACTATCTTACAACATGACTATATATATATATATATATATATATATATATATATATATATATATATATATATATATATATATATATATATATATATATATATATATATATATATATATATATATATATATATATATGTTATACATTGATGTCAAATACCACAGGATATAGGTCATACAACATATCTATTTACACTATGTACATAGATGCTTTCACTGTTAGTTCCACAGTTATATAGACAGTATATACATTCATAATATCCAAGTTATTATTTAATATCTGAACTCGTATGAGTTCTTTGGTTCCATTATAGTGTATTTCTAAGTTGCAATGTGATGAATTATGCTAATATGATATTAAAGGTTTGTTCCCAAATTTCTCTGGATTTCATGTTTTTGTTTCTTTTATCTATTACTATTTTATGAGCTAAAAGGTGTTGTATAGCTACTTGTTTAAAACCCTCCCAAGAGATATTTATCGTATCTAGCCATTTCAAAGCTATATACAGTTTCATTAGTAAGAAAAATCTTAAAAGTGTATTTGCTTGTTTTCTTGGTATGTTGGGTGGGAGAATGTGTAATAGAGTGAATTCCCAAGTTAATGTTGATGTTTGATAAGCCATGTTTTGTAATTGTACCTTGAGAGAGTTCCAGAGTTTATAGACACATTTACAGCTCCAAAATACATGGATTAAGTTAGCTATCTGGTCCTTACAGTGTGGGCAGAAAGGTGATTTTGATGTGTTAAATTTGTGTAGGATTTCACGTGTAAAACAAGCATTATTATTGATCATGAGCTGAGTGTATGCTAACTTTTTGAGGGGTATAATCTTCAGTGTTAGATTGATTGCCTGGCTTATTTGCTGATCATCTATGGATGGTTTAATTTTTCTCCAGTAGTTAGAGAAGAGGAGGTTTTTCTGGTATTTGATTTCATTTATCATTTTATATGAATTAGTAATAGTTTGCTGTGTTGTGATAATAGTTTTCCAAAACCTACTACACGTTTCTATGTCACTATTGGTCATAGTAACATTTTGGAGGTAACTGGATCACAGTTCTTTGATTTGTCTTAGGATTATTATGTGTGATTTAGGGAGGTTTAAGTTGGTCCTAATTTCTTGTATTGAACAGTTAAGGTAGGGATAAATATCTTGGATTGTTTTATCTTTCAGTCTGGGAAAAGGGACTATGTCCAGCATCTTATTGTTTATTTTTAAATTGGGGGTTTTATGAAGGGGTTGCAGTATTGTCATGGCTTGTCTAAGGTTCAAGAATTGAAAGAGTTTTTGCGCTAAGTTGATAGAATGTTTTAAGGGCTCTATAATGTTATAAGTTTGTATTTCTTTCTGCTTCAGGAATGGAAGTGCTTTGGGATTGAAGCCTAGAGCTTTAATATATCTATAATAGATTGTCACCCAAAGAGGAGACCAATTTTCCATTGACAGGTTATGTTCAGCTATTCTTAATATTCTGTTAGTGTTAATGATCGAGTAGTATATTTTAAAATCTGGTAGATTTAGTCCTCCTTTGCTTTTGGGGAGTGTTAACTTTGGACAGGAGATTCTGTTTTTTTGGGTTCCCATATAAATTTTGCTAGGAAGGTATGCATTTGTTTGAAGAATTTATTATGTATTGTTGTCTGTGATGTCATGAATACATACATTAGTCTAGGTAAAATGTTCATTTTGATTATTGATACTTTGGCCAAGAATGGTAGTTTTAGGTTGTTCCATCTGTTACAGTCTTGCATTATATTTTGCCATTTAAGGTTTACATTGTGTTGGTAGAAGTCTTTGTTATTCTGGAAAAAGGTGATTCCCAGATATTTAGTTTCTTCTTTTATTTTTATTGTGTTTAACAATGGTATTAGTGAGATGAGTTTGGGTGTTTTTAGGGGGAAAATATTAGTTTTATTGAGGTTTCGTTTGTAGTTAGACATAGTCGAGAAATGTTCAATTGCAGCTATTATTTTGTTTATATCTGAATTTGGTGTAGTGCAGTATATGTTCAGATCATCCGCAAATGCAGTGAGGTATATTTTGAAGTTGTGTATTGATGGAGGATTGTGGTATTTGTTTTGTTTAATGTATATAAACAGTGGTTCTAGGTATAGGTTAAACAGGAAGGGTGATAATGGGCATCCTTGTCTTGTTCCATTTTTTATTAGGATCCTATTTGACCAAGTTTTATTTATATATAGAGATGTGTATGGGTTGCTATAGAGAGTTTGGATGATCTGAATGAAGTTATTGGGTATATTAAAATAGGGTAGTGTTTGGTGTAAGAATTCTAGATTAACCCTATCAAATGCCTTGTGGGCATCCACTACCATTGTGTAGATGTTGATATTGTATCGGTTAGCATAGGATATTAGTCCATCTAAAGTTAATGTATTGTCACTAGTCTGTCTATGTGGTGTAAAACCGGATTGTTCTGGGGAGATGATTTTCTCTATCAGATTTTTCATTCTGTTTGCAAGTATAGAGGTAAATATTTTAGTATCTATATTTAAGAGGGAGATTGGTATGTAGCTGTCGGGGTTTTTGGGGTCTGTGTGTTCTTTTAATATAAAGATGGTTTTAGAGGCATTAAAGTGGATATAATTTATTTTATACTGTAGTAAGTAATTCAGTGTATAGTATAGTAGTTTGGCTATCCAGGGGGAAAATGCTTTGTAAAATTCTGATGTGAGTCCATCCGGACCCAGAGCCTTATGCGCTTTTAAGTGTTTGATTGTTGTAATAATTTCACTGATGGATATCGGTTCAATTAGGTTTTTTTTGTTGGTCTAAACTGAGTTTAGGGAATTTCAGTTTTTGAAGGAAAAGAGTTCTATCTTCCTTTGAGGTTTGTAGTATTTCTGCTCCATATATTTGAGAGTATATTTGTTCAAATGTTTTAATAATGTCTTCATTTTTTTGTGTAGTTTTTGTCTCTGTAGTTTATTTCTGATATACTGGAGGCATTTTTGTGTTGGGAGATAATTCTGGCCAGAGCTCTAGATGGTATTTGATCTTTTTCTGCGTAACTGGCTAACATTCTGGCTTCATAAAAAGATAGGTTCCTGGTTTCTAACATATATAGATCCCTTTGCAGTTTTAAAAGTTCTGCTTCTGTTTGGTTCTTAGGGTTATTTATTAGTTCTTTTTCAAGATGCTCTAGTTTCCCTTTCAGTATATGCTCCTCTTTCAGTTGTATTTTTTTATAGTATGCTGCTTTTTTGATAAACAATCCTCTAATTTGTGCTTTGGTTGCAGCCCATTCTATGTCAGTTGGTACTTGAGAGTTAGTGATATTTGTAAGAGCTATTTTTAGTATTGTTTCTGTTTCTTTTATTACATCCATTTTGGTAAGTAAATTAGGGTTTAATGACCAATTATGACCCCTATTCTCTAAATATATCTTTTTGTTCCAGTTAATGTTCAGTGTGATTTTGGAGTGATCTGAAAAGAACCTGGTATGTATAGTTATTGTTGGGTCCATGTTAATGAATATGTCAGAGATTAAGAAGAAGTCTATCCTTGACCACATTTTGTGGCATTGCGAATAGAATGTGAATTTCCCTGTTTTGTCTGTACTGTTCCCATATTTAAAAGGGTCATATAGTTTGAAATCTTGTTTGAGTTCATTAAGGGCTAATGTGGCTTGTTTATTATGTGATTTGGTCAGATTAGATTTATCCTTTTCTGGGTTTTGATATGTGTTCCAGTCACTTCCAGTCACTATGTAGTGATCTTTAAATTGGTTTAAGGTCGGGTATAATGATGTAAAAAAGTGTTGTTGGTTATTACAGGGTGTGTAAACATTAAGTACCATTATAGGTTTTGGTATTGTAGGACTACTAAATGTTTCGTAACACCATCTTCCCTCCTTGTCAGCTTTGGTTTTAAGTATTTTTTCCTTAAATTGTTTTTTAATTATTATGGCAGCCCCAGCACTGTTTGTTTTCCCCTCTGAAGCTATAATTTGACTTATCCATTTTTTTCTGCTAATTTCTGCCCATTGCTTTGCCGTCAAGTGTGTTTCTTGTATTAGTATGAGGTTGGCTGTGGTTTTTAATGTAAGGTGTAAGAATAGTTTTCTTTTCTTCTTGTTTTGGAGCCCTTTAACATTCCATGATTCTATTTCCCACATTTATTTATTAGGTGTATTCCTTAGATATGCCATGTATATTAGTTTTGTTTTGTTATCTTTGTATGTGTTACTGTGTGATGGTTTAGGAAAGCATCTATTTATCCCCGTCCCTACTCTGTACATAACCACTATATCCCTGGACCAAGAATAATCAGGGGGGGAGGATGAAGGTTCATTACATGGTTTACCTTTACGTCTAATCTTGGAATGTGTTTTCTTTTTAGATATAGATTTAACCCATAGTATCCCCCTATGTTACTATAAACAATGTGGACAAAGCTGAACAAACTAGTTCCCTCAACAAACACTGCTACTTAATATCCCTAGCCTCTTCCAACATATTATTTATACAATTATGGTATTGCATTTAAGGTACAGCATGTATTGTTTTTGTCTTGTGACTAATTCTTTCTAATAGTATTTTTAAAACAGCATATTAATATACATTCCTCAGTAAATTATAGCAATATATGTACCATAGTAATATTGTTAAACAATCAATCTTGTCATTTTTACATTTTTCTTTCATTTGATTTCTTTTTCCTCCCCTTTATTTATTCAGATTTCGGCCTTCTTTGGCGCCTGTAATGTTTTTCCACATCAATCTGTGTGGGTTATAAAATATATACTTGACACATATTTATCAGAGGTAGGAAGTATAGAGATACAGAAAAAAAAACAGCTTAGCCAATCAGTCCTTCTGCTATAGTTAACATATCAAGGCTATATTTACATTACCCCAAGATCGTTAGGTTATTTTACTATTTTCCTGAGATTACTTCTCTCCAGGATCTTTTAACACATTTCTAGTATTTACATAAAACATTTAACATTTTTTTCCTTTTTTTCCCAATATTAATCTATGAGCTAGCCTGTTTCTGACAGTCATTTCTTGCCTATTATTTAAGGCTGGATTTTCATTCACCTACACAGTACTGGGTGTACTGTTTTAGTGAATGGTTCAGTTCAACAGTACCTTATTTCTTCAAGGTTTTGCTTGCAGGTTGGTTGACATCTATGGTGCAGCTTTCTTCTTTTAGCTGGTGCAGATCAAGTTTCATTTTTCAGGCAGATTTTAATCTTTTGGAGCTTGCTGAAATCCATTTTGTTTGACTGTTCTTACTGGAGCCCTCAAAATCGTAGGGGGACTGATTTTGCAGACCAATGTCCCAGGAGGAGGCTCCTTCCTATATTTGCGCATCGGAAACTGCAGTTGATTTTTGGTTCCTACCCAGGCTATACTTCCTTTTCCTGTGTTCCTCATGGCTCACATCGTGGATTTAAGGGCCTAGACAGCAAGGGGAAGCGTTCAGAGTTGTATCCCAGCTAGAGTGCTCGTGAATGGGGTCGTTTTTCACCCAAGGCTCCTTTATAGTTTTTGTGGATTTATTTCACTTCTGAAGGTGGAATTTGCTTGAAAACAGACAGGAAGTCTCTTTTGCCTCTTTGGGGTTAGTGACCATGTATTTCACCTCTTTGATGTAGAAGATTAACTGATTTGGATATTTCATCTGGAATTTGATTTGTTTTTTTATTAGGAACCTGCAGTATGGAAATATTAGTTGTCTTGCTTGTCTTATTTGTATTGGGAGGTCTTGAGCAAAGGAGATTTTATTATTATTCCAGGTGTGTGCCTTTTTTCTTTGCTGCCAGTATGATTTTATTTACATCTTGGTAGTTTAATATTTTAATATAGACAGGTCTTGGTTTCAGTGGTGTTTGCATTTCCCTCAGGGCTTTGTGTGCTCTCTCTTTTGTTATTTGCTGCATTTCTACAGGTACCTCTAGCAGGGAATGTATTATTTGCTTGATTGTTGGTATTAGATTGTTATGAAGTACAGTTTCAGGTATTCCTCTGATGATGATATTGTTCCTTCGAGATCTTGCTTCCAGGTCTATTATTTTTGCTTGTAAGTTTTGTATTTCTTTGTCATGGGCATCAGTTCTTTGAGAAATAGAGTCTATTTTTATTTCATTTTCTATTATTTTGGAATCAGATTTGTCCATTCTGGATATTATTTAGCTGAATGAGTCACCAAAGGTTTGAAATTGTAATGATAAGTCATTTATTGCTTGCTGGCTAGGTAATAAGGCAGATTTTATTTCTTCCGGATTAGCTGGCTGGTATGTCTTGGATTTATTTGTAGTTTTAGAGTTGTCAGTTTGTTTAGTTGTCTTTTGTCTTTCTGAAGTTGTGTCTTTCTCAGGTGAGGCTAGTACTGAGAATTTGGTCTTAGTTGTTGTTGTTTCCATATTATTTTCCTCTTTTGACATCTTGCTGTATAGTGTTTTACCAATCTGTCGGTCAGATGCAGGGCCTTAGTAGCACATGGCTTAAGCTGTTATTCAGAAATCTTAGTTAATCCTGCTGTTTCTGAGCTGAATATGTCACTTTTTCTTCCTCTTTTGTTTGCTGGATGATATTAGCAGTAAATATCTACAGTTATTTCTGTATTATTAATTCTGCATTGCTTTCTGGGTTTGTTTTAATCCAGGGTATATCAGAGACCTAGGTGATAGCAGTGCTCACAGAACAGTGGCCATTTTGAACATCGAATCATAGGTTCATAGGTTCATACTAGGCTATCTGCCCTAGGGCATTTATAAGCCTAGCCAGAGTGTGTTTGGCTTTCGCCACCTATTTTAAATTAATTTTGCTATGCCCTTTTTCGAGGTTAGTATACTATGCCTCTGTCTAACAGTGACACAGAAGTGATACCCGGGGTAAACCTACGATCTCCCATCCACTCATCAAGATTCATCTTGAAGAGAGTCATTGAGGGACTCTGCCTAACTTGGACTGGGATTTTATTCCAGAGTGAAGGGAGCCTCTGGGTTATGAATCTGTCCCTCCAGCATGTCCTATTTATTTCAGTGCTGAGGTTCAAGTCTCTCGAGTGCGTAACTCGATGGGACTTGGATTTTCTGAGGTGCAGCATGTCCATTAATTCCGGGTTGGACATGTCTTTATATGTCAGGCACAGATCGCCTCTGAGCAGGCGGTATGCCACTGAGTAGAGCTGGAGTTTCTTTAACCGGGCAGCATATGGCATCTGTTTGAGCCCTTTGATCCTCTTGGTGAGGTACTTTTGGGGTCTTTCCAGTTGCTGCAGGTGTCTGGTAAGGTACATCCCAAAAGGTGCATTGTACTCAATTATGGGCCTGATGAGGGATGAGTAAAGAGGCACGATGACCTCCCCTGATCTAGATGTGAATCCCTTCATGATTAGGTGGGCTATATAAAATGTTTTTCTAACCACTTTGGCCACGTGGTTGTCAAATGAGAGATTGCTATCAACTTGTGTCCCCAGGTCCCTAATTACTTCTGCTGTACTTAATGGATTACCACCTATGTAGTAATTTGTGGGCACTTTGTTTTTGAAAAAGGGGATGACTATACACTTTTTGGCATTTAGCTTGAGGCCATGGCTCTGGCACCAGTTGTCTGTTTCTATGAGGCCCTTTTGGAGGATGCTTGTGTCGGCTGGAGAGTCGATTATGGCGCCCAGTTTGCAGTCATCTGCATGAATGTGGGATAGAGTTCTATAAGTTGGATATGCAGTGTGAGTATACATTTTGCTTATACTTTTTTTTTTGGTTTGGTTTATAGATTTTGAGCAAGTTTTTGTCTTAAGGGTACAGGTGTTGATTTGAGAGACAGTGATGGAATACTGAGGATCCATAAGGGCAGGTAGAGGGGTTATATAGTATTTTATGGGTTAGAAGTTGCGTGTGGTCTAGTGGATATGGGACTTCTAAACAAGTGAAAACATGTAATGCAGAGCAATGATGAGCTTTATGTGGCATGTTAGCTGCAAATTTAGCAATCTTATTATAGAATTGATCCAGTTATGATTTCTGGATGTTAGTTGAAATAAGTGAGTGGTGGATAATAGAAGGTAAAAGATAAAGGCTAGTTAGGGTGCTTCTACTTGAAGGAATGAGGTATTTTTTGCTCTGTGTAGTAGATCTAGCTTTTGATGAGTTGTTTATATACAGTTTTGTATGTGAAAATCAAATGTTAAGGTGTCATCTTCGGTGACTCCAAGCAATTTGGTATAGGTAACTACTTCTATAGCTATATTGTTTTAAGAGGTAATGTGGAAGTTACTTTTAGCATTGGCGTGGAACTTTGGAAACATAATAGTAGTTTAGTCTTTTTGGAATTAAATGAAAGCTGGTTTCGATGTAGTTACATTTCAACTGAGCTGAAGAGATCTTATGTCATTTACTGTAGTTGTGGTGGGCTGTCAGATGAGCAGATGAGAGCTGAGTCATCTGTACACTTATAAAGGCAAGCTTGCTGAAAGGCAGTAAACAAGTTATTGATGAAAGCATTAAGGAGCAGTAGAATGAGAATAGACCCTTGAGGAACACTTGTTTTAACTAGGAGAGAAAGAAGGCAGCATTTGACAGATTGATATCTTTCAGATAGGTAGTTAGAGAACCATAGAAAAGTTGGTTTGGAAACACCCAGACAGGGCATCTGAGTCAGAAGTTTCTCATGTAATGCTGTGTCAAAGGCTTTTGCAAGATCTAGAAAAACATTGATATATATATATATATATATATATATATATATATATATATACACACACACACACACACACACACACACACACACACACACACACACACACTCACATATTGCTGTACATCCTTTAATGCAGCTCACGAGCTTTCCTTAAGGGCCACTATGCATCACGAGTCTAATGGTTAGACACATGCATGTTACTTTTTTGTCTATTCTCTTAGTGTCATTCCTAGGCAATTGTGGAAATCTCTCTCTGTTTCTATTGGACATGCCATTTCTGTCATTTTTTTTTTCTTTTAATTATTGATTGCTTGAGCCACAGAACGATTACTGCATTTGGGCTGCATCGAGCCACAAGGCATAGGAAGATTCTCAGCATAATTGTGATATGCATGTTTCTGAATCCCAGGGTGAATCTCATTAGTAGCAATTCTCAGATGTGGTTTTACTTCACTAATATATATTTTCTTTCTTACTTAGGGAAATTCCAACATTCTCTGTTCATAACTAACAAATATCATCACTTGTGTATAATTAAGTAATACTAAACAATTTCTACAAAATGGTATGGTTGTATGCTACTTGCAATTCTCTCTGTCTTCCTTTAATATATCTAGGGTAAATTCCCTAACCCTATGTGCAAAAATGGGAAAAGGGGGTTCCAAATGGATGGATGGAATTACCAGTGAAAGTGAGCATTTAGCACTGACAAAAAAGTTTGTTTTTTCTTCCAAAACTGCAAGGTGGTCTGTGTTGTTCTCTCCTTTTAAGAATATCTAAGCAGCCATCGCTCAAAATTGTGGCTATTTTGTATTAAAATCTGGTATTTTGTGGACATTTTCATTTAAGCTATGTACTGTAACCTATGCTAACTTTAGAAAGATGACGCGTTCTGTCACTGCATGTGTCTCACCTATATGTATAAAATATATTGCCACAGGAACATAGTCAAGTTTCATATAGCTATATTGTAATAACACTGATGTTTACAGGTATCTGAATGCTAACACTGCATGTCACCATCAAAAGAACAATGCTATTTATATATTTATTTATTTGTCTGGCATGCTACTGTCAGCATGGTTGTCTTGTTTTATGTCAAGGCATTTGTTTTAGATGAATGACCATTACAAATCTATTGTCTGTGTATATTTTTGATGAGCTTTCTCCTGTAGATACACTAGGAAATCTGTGGCATACTGCTATGTTGGTGCCGTATATGTCATCATCTTATCACATAGTGCATATTGCTTTTACCATATTTTACTTTGTTTACAGGTGTGTGTGTGTGTGTGTGTGTGTGTGTGTGTGTGTGTGTGTGTGTGTGTGTGTGTGTGTGTGTGTGTTTATATGCACTAATCTTAAAGACATACAGGTATGATACCTCATTCATCAGACAAACACATATTATGGCCTGTGCAAGAAAGATGGAGCTTTATTTCAAAGTTATCCTCAGACACATACATGTCATATTTACATGAACTAATGCAGCATGGTGGACATTCATGGTGCCTCTCTTAGTACACACAGCTTTCTTCATTGTCATGACATAGCCTAGCTTTCTTGACATGAACAGAAATTTATACAGTTTGGACTTATACATGACTGCAGTATGATACCAAGCAAGTCATCATATGAATGTACTACTCTGCAACACATAGAATTATGGGATTTAGTTTTGCAGCACATGGTAGCTGACAAATGTTTCCAAGTAATAAACATGCAATAATGCCTGACAGGGTGTGTGTTAATGTGTAATTAATGCCCATTGAGGGGGATTGTGAGGCCCAACGCCACAGGAAGAGGGCATCTACACCCCTGGAAGGGCATTAATTACACATTAGCATACACCCTGGAGGGGATTATTGCACTTAGAGAATGGGCTGTCTGTAAAACTGTTGTGTTTTACTTACTTATATATATTTATTTTATTACTATATTTTTTATGTATTTTGGATAAAAAAGCGTTCCTCCTCCTAAAGTTTCTAAGTTGCTGTATTATATGAAAATGGTGTTAGAGGAAGCATTTTACATCCAAAAATATATTATTTTTTTAAAGATATATCTAGATATTTGCTTTATTTTTGGTCCATTGCTGCTAAAATGGTTTCTTGACAGTCATTTGGGGATTGAAGTTACTAAATAATGACATACATTTGACTTTCAGACTTTATTTCCCTAAGAAAATTCATGTTAACAAAAATCCTGTTATTTAACTTATTTATGTATATATTTAAAAGCTGTTCCTATTTTGAAACCTTTGTTCCCCCTTTATTTCGGGGTTTATCCACATTTTTTGAGATAAAAGGTGAAGTGGTACGCAGACCTCTATTTTGATTCTGCCAGCACTATCTCTCCCTCAGTCACAAAGACACCCACCCCCCACACGCACACACCCTTGCCCTTCAGAAAACGCATGCTTACACAAGCCCTATTGTAGCCACTTTGTGATTTTTTTAAATGAACATGGTCCTTTGTTGAGCCATTACTCCCCCTTTACTTTAACCTTTTATTCATTTATGAAAGTGAAGAGAGGTACATAATTGTAAAGCTCTTGAATGCTGCTACTGCTGCCAGTGCTGGCTCGCTCTCACTCTTCACACTCTCACACTTACACACCTCGCTTTCATGCACACATTCACACACACACACAGAAACATGAACACACACACAGAAACATGAACACGCACACAGGAACAGAAACACACATACACATACTTTTTTCTTTTATATTTAGATTTTACACTCGTAAAATAATGTCTCAATCATTCTCGCATTCACTCATATGCATGCATACACTCACACACATGCAGACACACTTTTGTTTTTCTTTTCTTTTTTTTGAATATATTTGATCTCACTAAACAGCAGAAGCACTGCTTAGTGAATGTAAAATAATGGTGGCCATTCCGTTTCCTCAGTCTGAGCTCCACGGCAGCTTTATATGCTACCGTGAAGTGGCAGACATGTTTTTCAGTGGGCATTACTTGTGCATTAATACCCTGCTGAAGAATGCTCCTTCTCCAATCAGGGTACTGATCTACAGTAAGCCTATTCTGCAATAATGCCTTTATCATACACGTATGTAACCATTATTCATTTCATATATTGTTTTACTAGAAACAGAACAGATGAAATTTATCATTACTTGCATATGTGTAACCAAAGCATCTGAGTACCTTCTCTGGACTATGCTTCTTATTGTACAAAGGAGAGACCACTCACATATATTTGCAAGAACTGTTAAAACACTTCGCTATTTTTTTTTTCAGGCAAATGTACTGCATATTTTGCAAATGAATTTCTGCTTATTTATGTCTTAAGCATATATTTTCTATTTTTGTCGAATTAAGGTACATGGAAACAGTGATATGTTTTAATGTTTGATTTTTTTTTAGCTTTGTGCTTAGGTTATTTCTAAAAAAAGTCTCAGTTTCTTACTCAATGTAAGTGTTATCAAAACAGTGAATAAAATAAATAGATTGTGTTCTTCCTGACAACTAGTTTAATATCCAGTTAACCAGATAAGGATTATAAATATTTTTTATAAATATTTTTTACTAAGATTATATATATTCTTGAACATGACCATATATCAAATGCCTTTGCTAAATCCAAAACTATTATTGCAATTGATTACTCTGTATTAATTGCTGGTGTCACTTGACCATAACAATTCAATAAGATAGTATGAGTAGAGATATCCCTGGAAAAAAAAACATTCTCAGAAATATTGATTAAATTATTCCTTATGTTGTTGTCTCCATGAGTTTCAAAAAAACATCCCTCAAAACATTTCCCTAAAATTGCAGTGAGGCTCAGAGGTTGATGATTACTTACTCCACTTGTCTCTCCTTTTCTTATATAGGTTTATAGTTTTCTAGGTAAATACTAAGCTATCTGCCTTTCCAGGTCACTTTAAGCCTCGTCTATTTCCCTTTCTGTACTCAAATTAACCTATCCCATTTATTTAAAGATTGGCGTTACTCATTCCATGGTTGATAATTATATATCACTCCTATTGAGAATATCAAGGATCATACCATAGATAATTTGATGGGACCGATAAAACCACAACAAGAATGGCAAAACACTACGCTGCACCTGTCTGTATTAAAATACACATTTATGCTTTTGTTCTATGGAGAGTAAAACTTCATCAGACAAAAAACAGTTGTAAAAACCTTACTTAAATGCAATTAATGAAATCTGAAATTAAATTTTAAAGAAACATTTGTTTACTATAAAATTCTAAGATGTGAAAATACTATGTCACTTACAAAATAAATGTCAAATATATATATATATATACATATATATATATATATATATATATATATACTCAAAATAATAAACAATAACAAATATATATATATATATATATATATATATATATATATATATATATATATATATATATATATTATTAATATTTACATGAAACCCCAACATTCTAAACTGATGAACACTTACTACAAATCCTAAAAATATTATATATAAAAATCTGGCTATATTGATTCTTACCAAATAATATATTTAATTGTTATGCCCAAATTAAATGAAAATGTGGAATACATAATAGCTATGATAAGGAAGCAGAACTGTCTGAGTATGGCTAATAATAGCCAGTAACATATTGGCTAACATTTCCTATGTAAAAGCTTTTATTTTCAAAAGAAAGAAAATAGTAATATGTTCATTTAATCCTGATCAATTATAAAAACCTCAGCAAATCTGCCAATAAAGTTATCTTTTTTCTAGGATTAATTGCCATGGTCCCCATGAATATCTTTGTCCACTTTTTCTAGAACCATAAACCTAAATGAATGTCCTACATTTTCCTTTATTTTATTTTATTTTATTTTATTTTACATTTGTTGACCGGGCTAGTCTAGCTGGACATATATCCGTTTACAGTAGAGGCCCGGGGAGAAAAGCTCCAGTTTTCTTTATATGTTTAAAAAAATGGATTAGTACTTTTCTCCTTTTTATATATTGTAGATATGTTCATAAGTATAATCATGAAGTTTCCACTTTGTTGTATCTATATAAAAACATGTACAATCTTAGCATAAAGCAATATATACTACTCCAGTGCTATCACAGCTATAATTCCACTTAATATGAAATGTACAATTCTTGAGATTACAACTTATTCCCATATAAATAAATTTATAATAATTGCATCTACCACATTTATTCATGCAAGAGCTAATATTTGTTGTCCTATCTTGTTTGTAAAGTACATTTTTAAAATTCCTAATTATTTTGTATACAGTGATGGGTCTCTCTCCCACTTTGTCATATATATGCTTATCTGCTAGTAAAATCAGTCACCCAATTTTAGTAAAAAATGTGTTTAAGTAATGCACTATCAACATTAAAATTTGCTATAAATGCATTTATATAATCATTGTTGTTTTGACTTACAATGTTCTTACTTACTTGGCTATCTGGTGTAAATGGAGGACTGGATCACTGGAGTAGTATATATTGCATTATGGCAAGATTGTACATGTTTTTATAGAGGTAAAACAGAGCAGAAACTTTTGTGATTGAATTTATGACCATATCTGCAATATAAAAAGGGGAAGAGTACTAATGCATTGTTCAAACATATAAAGGAAAATGTAGGACAGTCATTTAGGTTTATGGTTCTAAAAGAAGCGGGCACAGATATTTGGTGGTGACAATGGCAATTAATCCTAGAAAAAAGAGAACTTTATTGGCAGATTTACTGGGATTTTTATAATTGGCCAGGATTAAATTGACATCTTACTATTGTTCCTCTTTTGAAAATAAAAGCTTTACATAGGTAATGTTAGCTATTATTAGACAATGTCAGACAACTTTGCTTCCTTATTATATGTATGCATCTTGCTTTTTAGTTTGAGCATAACTAAATGTATTATTTGGAAAGAAACAATATAGCAAGGTTTTTATATATAATATTTTTAGGATTTGTAGTAGGTGTTCATCATTCATCAGGTTAGAATATTGTAGTTCCATGTAAATGTTAATAATAATAAGACTAGATATATTTTTGGTATTGATTAATTATTGTGTCTGTATACACACATACATACACACACACACACACACACACACACACACATATATATATATATATATATGTGTGTGTGTGTGTGTGTGTGTGTGTATGTGTATATATTAGTATTTAATATTTATTTTGTAATATTTTGTATCTTACAGTATTTCTGCATCTTAGAATTTTATAGCAACCAGATGTCTTTCTTCAAAATTTAATTGACAATACTCACCTGCTTTCATTAATTGTATTTAAGTAAGGTTTTTGCCACTTTTTTATCTGATGAAGTTTTACTATGTGTAGAAAGAAAGCACTTATCATTAAACATGTATTTTAATATGGACTGAAGCAGAGTGGTGTTTTTCCATTCTTTTTGTGTTTTTCTGGTTTATGTATTCACATTTTGATTTTTTTGTCAAGTTTGGAATACATTATGGCTGCAGATGGTCTATCTTTGTGGCTTCCTTTATTTCAAGATAGTAGCATGAATAATTGGCACTAGACAATGGGTAATTTAACCCTTCGCATCCAGCAGATTAATATTCTTAATATCGTTTACAGATATAGTTGAGTTAGCTTAGTTTCTGATGTCATTACAAGAGGATAGAGTATCTTTTAGCCTGGGATGACATGTTTGAGAGACCTCGATGCTTTGCTAGAGATGATTTTCATCTGTCATGCTGGGATTTCGGCTACTGGCTAAGTTCTCCTAGAGGCCTCATAGAGGCTTTTTTAGGCAGTGTCTCAAGGACAAAATTCCTGATGTAAGAACTCCATCTAAGAACAACCTCAAGGATTTGCTGCCAAATGCTAGGAGTCTTAACATGAAACTGCACTCACTGGAAGCAGTCCTCACCTTAGAAGACATAGACATTTATGTAGTTAAAGAGACCTGGTTCAAGGCTGTGGAGAGCATCCCAGCCATATTGGGCTAGACCTCCTTTCATACGTTCAGATCATAAACTGAAAATGTGAAAACTAAAGGACACAGTGCATCAATATTCATTAAAGATAAATATACCTCCAGATTGGTTAGACAGTATGACTCCCTGGAGATACTTTGGGTGTAATTAACTGTTGGTAGGACATCTATTCAAGTAACTGTCAGCTACAGGACCATCTCCATGAATCAGGACACCCACTCTGCCTATTTGGATCTACTTGAGTCTATCAAGATACATCAGCACACGATGGTTTTGAGTGACTTTAACTACCCATCCATTGACAGGGGAACTTACTCATGTGGAAACTCAGTTGCCCAATGATTCCTTGAATTCATTAACTCCAATATCCTGGACCAGCTAGTTGACACACCCAGAAGGGATGCCAATATCTTGGATCTGGTGCTTACTAATATAGGGGACCACTGTAGCACCCCCATTGTAAGGTCTTCTCTGGTGAGATCTGACCAGAGATCAGTCTCATTCAAAGTTACTATCACACCTGACCCCCCGATAGCATAAACTATACTAAAAAACTTCTCCAAAACAGATTATAACCTCTTACAGGATGGTATTAATAGCTTCACTGCACCTCCGCTCTCAGATGGAACTGGCAACTGTGCCAAGTTCAACACAAATGCTCTATAAAAACACCTGTACAACTGCACTGATGCAGCCATACCTGCTATGACCAAAACAAGCTACTCAAGGAAAAGCATAGCTGTCTGGTAGACAACTACCATTAACAGGCTTTACAATAACAGGAAGAAATTGCTGTCTAAGAGTAAGAGGGAGCAAGACCCAAAGTGAAAACACTCCCTCCTCAGCTTAAACAAGCAAATAGGACTCCTTGTGAAGTCCTTCAAAGCTAACTACAAATCCAAATTAGCTTCCTCAACTAAGGATAAACATAAGGCAGTCTTTAGTTACTTCTGTAACCTAAAAGGAAAGGCTCAGATTTGTGTCGAACTGCTAGCTAATAATACCACTTATATGGATCCCATGGACATTGCAGACAGGTTCTGTGAAAACTTCACTCCCCCTTCCCCACTACACTTATCCCAAGACATTCCTGCTATCTGTCCTCTACCCTGTATCTCTAAAGAGCAAGTCATAAATGCCTTCTCTAAGGTCAAAAACACAGCATCCATGGGACCTGATAACATCCTGGTCTGCATCCTACATGGTCTCAAACAAGAATTAGCAATGCCATTGCATACTCGTTTCAAATTATAGTCTAACACCATTTTCCATCCCAGCTGAATGGAAAATGCCACAATTATCCCCTTGCACAAAGGTGGTGCTTCCACTGACCCCAGGAACTATAGACCTATTAGCCTGACTAGCCTTATCTGCAAGGCCATGGAGTGAATCATGATGGACCTTATCAATAAAGGCATTGATAATCTCCAAACACTTGACCCTCCTCAATTTGGATTTGTCAAAGGGAGATCATGCCCATTAAACCTGGTGGATTTCTTCAAGACAGTCACCAAGGCCCTTGATGAGGGGAAATCTGTATTCACAGCCTACCTAGACTTAGCCAAGGCTTTTGTCACTATCCCCCACTCAGGCATAATTGACAAACTCACCCAGCTAGGTATCAACCTGTGTACCATTAGATGGATCACAAACTGGCTCACTGATGGAACCCATATAGTCAAAATAGGAGAATCCACCTCTGACAGCAGACCTGTAACCAGAGGTGCTCCACAGGGATCAGTCCTGTGACCTCTACTGTTTGGAATATATTTCTCTGAAGTGCAAGCTAAAATTAAAGGTCTGTGGCTGACAAAGTGTGGTGATGACTGCAAACTGAGAGCAGTCGTAGAATCTCCAAACGATGTCAACATCCTACATGAGGATCTTACACAAACAAATGACTGGTGCCAAGGTCATGGCCTTAAACTCAATGCAAAAAAATGTATTATCATCCCTTTTGGTAAGAGTGATGTTCTTGCTAACTACCACATCAATAACAGCACCCTAAGTACACACTCAGTGGTGAGGGACCTGGTAACTCAGGTTGACAGCAACTTTACCTTTGATCACCATATCTTTACAGTGGAAGAAGGGCATTCTATATTGCTCATCTCATAAGCAGGGGCATTGCCTCCAAAAAAAAAAAAAAAAAAGAAATTATAATCTCACTGTATTCTTCCTTCATCAGGCCAATAATTGAGTACAATGCCCTTTTTGATATGTATCTTTCCAAGCACCTGCAGCAGTTGGAGAGACCACAAGGGTTCCTCACAAGGAAAATTTAAGGTCTTTAGCAACTGTCCTATGTGGATCTCTGAAATATCTGTCACTTTATTCTGTTTCATACAGATTGCTCAGAAGTGATCTCTGCCTTGGATATGTCAATCTTTGACCCTGCTTTATTGGTAGTGCTGCATATCCATAAGTCAAATGGTACATGGGCTACTTGCTCTGTTGAGCTTAACCTGGTATGTGACATTAATAGAACCTGCTGGAGGGACAGATTGGTCTCCCAAAGAATCCCACAACTTTTGAACAGACTTCTGCTTCATGTCAAGCAGAGTACCTCATTGACCCTCTTCAAATGCAATCTGGATGAATGGATGGGTAACCATAAGTTCACTCCAGGGGTTCCACCTATAACCATCTTGGACAGGGTGATAGGTTATGACCATGGAAATAAGGGTAAAACTTGGCTTGGCTTCTAAGGGTCCTATGGTCAAGAGCCTAGTAAGCTCCTTTGATCCTGTTATCCTATACAGTGAATAGGGTCAGAGAGGCAGTTAACTACATTTCCTCAGAATTCCTAGACCTCTTTAAAGCCTTTGACACAGTGTCTCACTACTTACTCCTCAACACACTAACTTAGGTTTCTCCCACACCACAGTGCAGGGGTTTAAAAGTTACTTCACAATCAGAAGCAAGCTGTAAAATGATAAAAGGAACTCTCACCCATTCTCCACAATCCAACAAGTGTTTCCTAAGGCTCCATCCTAGGCCTCCTACTGTTTAATATATTTCAAACAAGCTACTTAGTTCCTCTTCCCCTGGAACCCTCATCCAATATGCAGACAGATCCACAATTATCTGTATCTCTTCCACACTTTCTGAATTGCTCTCCAATACACAAAAATCCTTCAGAACCATTGAATCCTGGCTCACAAATGCAAAACTGTTTGTTAATCCCCAAAAAACTAAACTCATACTCTTTCACCTAAAAAACAATATCCCCACCATTGATCATTTTATAATTTACTCAGCTGATAATACTATCATTGAAATAGTACACAAAACTAAACTACTCAGAGTCATTATCGATAACTAACTTACCTTTGACCCTCCACGTTCAACAAAAAATAAAAAAAACTCACCAAACCTATGACTCCTATATAGAAACAAGAAATTCGTTAGCAACACAACCAAAACAACCCTGGTAAAAATCTTCCTGCTTCCTTTCCTATTTTATGTTACCCCTATCTAACCAACCTATAAACCTCTACTAAGACTAAATTGGAACAGTGCTATAATAAAGTCGCTAAATTTGCCACAAGCTCCAAATAACGCACACATCACTGCAAGCTATTACATGAGCTAAACTGGCTTGAACTCCCAAACCAACTTGCCTATATCCAACTATCAACTATGAAAAACATAATTCATAAGCCCACTGCCTATCCTACACTAGACAAGCTAGTCAAACCATACATATCATATAGATCCCTAAGATCAGAGGATAAAAACCTGCTAGTAATCTCTAAACCTTCAAAAAAGACCAGGTTAGTCCCCATATATTCCTACTCTGTCTCAAAACAAAGTAATTCTCTCCCACTAGCTACTAGAGCCATTCCAAGCCATTCAAAACGTCATTAAAAAAACACCTATATAATACGTCTCTGTATCTGTACAACTCCAGGTTAATCCCCCCTCTGTCTCAGCCACCTTGCTAGCCCCTCTCCCCTCTATCCTTCTGTATCTCAAAACTGTCTCTAAGTCTGATTTCTCTTCAGTCACATTATACTAACACTCAGTCTATACCTCCGTGCTTCTCTCTCTTTAAACTCTCACTCAACCTGAATTTCTAAACTGCAATATTACTATTTCTCCTTTACTTAAACATACTTAAAGTATCAGGAATGATCTTAGGGTGACATGATCACATTTCCAAAGTAACATTGTTGTTCACCTCAACATAATAGAAACTTATCGAACCCACAATCACTCTGTACTAATAACTTACAATTTTAGTTGCTTAACTCACACTCCTAAGAATATTACTGCTTATAAATGAGGGACATATCCACATGTCCCAACTTTACATTATTGTAAATTCTCATGATCTTACTAGAACTATACTGTAACAAATATTGATGCCATGACTATGTTTGTATTATTATTGTCTATGTTTTATAGTTTTGTTCCATTGTAATTTTCTAATTATATGTATGTGGAGCTTTTCTCCCCAGGCCTCTGCTGAAAATGGATTCTGTTGACCCATTTGGACCATCCCGGTAAACAAATGTCAAATAAATAAAATAAACAAATAAAGATTCCTGGAATTTCCTGAAAAAAATAATAATTTACAATTTTATTTTGGTGAAAGCCAAAACATTCTGGCTAAGCTTATAAATGCCCTTGGGCAGATAACCTAGTACTTACCTATGAACCTATTTGTTGAGGCTAATACTCTTCTGATTATTGATGTAAAGGATTTGCACATTGTCATCCCCCATGATGTAGGGGGTGAGATGGTTTAATGAATATTTTTTGAGTAAAGGGTTGGAACAAGAAAAAAAAAATCACTTTGAAGAATTATTGGAAACAGTTTTGAAAAATAATTTCATATTCTTTGAAGGGAGATATTATCTTCAAAAAGAGGTTGTGGCCATGGGGACACCTGTGGTGGCCTCTTTGCTAAAAATTTTAATGCTCTAATGGAAGAATAATTATTTATTTAACAGTCAGTTTAGTTCTTTTAAGATATATTTATGTTGTCTTGACCATATTTTTATAACATGGAAGGACAGTATTGAGAAAACTGAAGGCTTTGTAGAATATTTGAACAAGCGTACAGGATTTTTAACATTCACATATACAATTAGTACTGAAAGCATTGCATATTTAGATGTATTACTGAGAAAGGATACTCTAAATGGAATATATACTTCATGTATTTTCATTTATACTCTAATTCACTGCTGCATTTTTCTAGTTTACATCCATTCTCTTAGAAAAAAGGCTGTTATAAAAAGGCAGTTAAGGCAGCATGGATGACTACCCTGGATCGACAATTTGAGGTTGACTGTTATCTTTTTGAAAGATATGTTTTTAAAGGGGGGTTATCCTTTGGTACTTGTGGATAAAATGATTTTAGAAGTGACAACTAAACAAAATAATGGTCAATTTTTACCAATCATTTTTCAAACTAACAGGGGATGTGACAAGGGTAATTCATTTACACCAGATAGCCAAGTAAGTGAGAACATAGTAAACTGGAACAACAGTGGTTATATAAATGCATTTATAACAACCTTTAATGTTGATCAGGCACTAATTAAATGCATTTGTACAATAACTGGGTTAATTTACTAGAGGATAAAGATATATATATATATATATATATATATATATATATATATATATATATATATATATATATATATATATATGCATAAGAAGGTGGGTGAGAGAACCATCATTCTATACAAAAGAAATAGGAACTTTAAGAATGTATTTGATAAACAAGATAGTAAGACAATTGTTGGTTCTGACATGAATAAATGTGGCAGATGTAATTACTGTAAATTTATTTACAAGGTCTTATGTTGTAATGTCAAGGTACATACATTTTATATTAACCTCAAATATAGCTGTGATAGCACTGGAATAGTATATATTGCATTATGCAAAGATTTTACACATTTTTATATAGGTAAAACAGAGTGGAAACTTTATGATCGAATTTGTGAACATATCTAGAATTAAAAAGAGAACAGCACTAATGCATTGTTATTTATTATTTATTTATTTTACATTTGTTGACCGGGCTAGTCTAGCTGGATACATGTCCTTTTTCAGTAGAGGCCCGGGGAGAAAAGCTCCCACATTTAACAGTAGTATCACTAAACAATTAGGTACAATAAACTACATTAATATAATAATACACAAATAAAAAACATTTAAATATCCAAGCTGATAGTTTGGTAGGGATTTTTTAAGATGATCAAATGATATAGATACATGTGGAGGATAGAAAAGTACTAGGAAAAGCTTGAGAGGCAGAAGAGAGATTAGGTACTGATAGACCTATTGGGATTAGTCAGGGTTGGAACATGTATTTTCATTTATACTCTAATTCACTGCTGCATTTTTCTAGTTTACATCCATTCTCTTAGAAAAAAGGCTGTTATAAAAAGGCAGTTCAAACATATAAAGGAAAATGTAGGACATTAATTTAGGTTTATGGTTCTAGAAAAAGTGGTAAGCTATACTGTTCTTTTTTCTATTTTGTTTCTGTTTATAAAAAAAATTGATGTAATCACAACATTTTCTAATAATATAGCCTGATCCTTAATAACTCAAAGGAATCTGGTCTCTAGCAAAAATTCTCAAACCATATAAACAATCTTCTAGATCCTCTTAGATAGTAGATGTACATAGTTGTCAAAGACAGATATTGGATTGATGTGATTTAATAAATATGTAATTGGTCAATGCTAGTGATCATATAATTTCATTGTTTATCACTTCCACTGATCTCAAATTCTCTAAACATTAACTTTATCATATTATGTAATGGAAAAAATAAAAATTCCATGGAATTCAATAAACTCTGCATGGACTTTTCTTTTGAATTTGTCTTATTCTTAATATGAGTGGGCACAGCCTGCTCTACACAACTATCAATATGGCTGTACAGAGATCTTATAAATAGCTCAGTGTATTCTATGGTGTTATGAGTATGGGGGTGTTTGGAATTTAGCCAAGGTGTTACTTAGTAGAGAAAAATTAGTCTTGGAATAGTTCCTGAAGCTTTTTGTTTTTGGTGGATGCCTGGAATTAATATTTATTTCAAGTAATACTGCCTTATGTTCAGATCTGATGAGCGAAGATATTACATTGGGCGAGGAACATTGCCCCCCCCCCCCATATTCATGAGTACAAGGTCAAGGAGAATGGACCAACTGTTATAGGATGATAGTATTAAATTTGAAGAACTGCTGGGCTTGTGCATTAGAAGTGGTGTAGGATTCCCAATCTACAGAGGTTAGTTGAAACCCCCCATGAATATTGCATTGGGTTGGATGGTGAGAGACTCTAGTACATTGAGATAGATAGTATGGGTTTCTTGGGACATGGAAGGGATCTATATGTTCCAAGGATATGGTATGATACCCTGTTTATGGTCTTTTGCCCATGTATGAGTTCCAGTGGGTCATAAACTTTAACTAGTCTGGCTGTGCAATTAGTATTAATATAGACTGACACTCCTCCAACTTTAGTTCCCTCCTGTGCAGTAGCTGGTCTAAAGGTATGAAAGGCATTATAACCTTGCATTGCTGGGGTACTCTCAGTGACTTTAAACCATGTTTCAGTTACTACACAGATGTCTACACTCTCCAGTGAGGAGAAGGCTTGCAGAAGTGGAATTTCTTGTTAAGACCACTAGCATTGAGCAGTACCACCTTCAGATATTCCTTCAGTAGTCAGTAGGTTTATCAGTTTGGTATTGCCTAAAAAAGGCAATATGGAGTGGAAAAGATCTTTGGTAGTATCCAAAAGCTTAGAGAGGATAAGTGCAGACCATACCTGGCAAAGCAGCATGGCCTGTCAACCATGTCCTCCCAGGCTGTCAGACATTTTACTCCACTGGATTGACATCAGAAGCTAAGACAGTTGTTATAATCAATCACTTTCTGTCGATAATATGGCATCATCCCTGGAGAAGATAGTATGTTGCTCAGTGCTAGGTTTATATTTGCATGAGACACACAGTCATCGAGCTCAATCATTTCTCACTTCATAAAGTCAAGGGAGGTATGCCTCAAGTTATTAACACCCACATGGACTATGACAGAGTCATACTGGTGTCTGTGATTCAATGACCTGAGTGCCCCATGTTACTTGATGGATTCTAGCCCCAGTAAAGTAGCTAACCGTGACTCTCTCCTTACTCTGTCTCATGAGGGGGACATTGGTGTGCCTCACTATAGAATCACCAATGACCAGGAAATTTGTCTGTGTGTAAGTCTGCCTTAAGGGCTTAGCAGTGGAAGCCTTGGATACAATGTTAGTATGTGCAGCTGTGGGTGGTGTTTTAATGGAGTATTTACATGATGGCTGAGGACCTTTCCTTTGATTGTGCTGTGCAGGACATCTTAGTGTTTTAGGAAGGTTACTTGTAAGTGCCTCAACATAAGTAGTTTTATGTGTAGAGTCTTTACCCTGTGTAGTAGACATGGTGCAAGTATCACTGACAACTTCTATATGATTAGTTTTGGTCATATTAGAGACTTTTGCCTTCAGCATTAAAGTATATTTCCACCTCTCACATACACTATCAGTTTTACTAAGCCTAAGTGGGCTGTCAGTGTACAAGAGACAATTGCTATAATGCCTCCAAATTCCCATCTTAACTAGACTGGCCACAGAGACAGTTGGGAAGTGCATATACATGGCCACTGATCTACTAGGTAGGAGTGAGGAAAACTTAAAAATTGTATGAATCAATAAGACAAGCAACTTGATAAATAATGTACAGGTAGGAGCAAACTAGATGCTCTAGTAGTTAAAAAAATCTGTCTAAGCAGTAATGCCACAAAAGTGCAGACCACATACCAGAACAAAGACACTTAGAGTAATAGGTACAATAAGCCTTCACCAGCAATTCCCAGCTCAGATGAGTGAAGACTACCCTTTCCTTCCACAAGAGTGTAGACCACAAACCTTCTTAATGTAAAATAACTGGTTTGGAGCCCAAGTCATTAAATCAGAACAAAAATACTTTTAGAATAATAGACCCAGTAAGCCTTCAACCAGTAATCCCCAGCTTAGAAGGGTGTAAGCTACCGCTCCTGTAACAAAGACTGCAGACTTTCCATATGTAAGGTAACTAGAATGAAGCCCAAGCTCAAAACTAATATGCTTAGAATAACAGCTGCAATTTAATCAGGCTACTGACAAGCAGTAATGCAGCAGATTAGATGCAACTCAACATTTTAAGAATGTGCAGTAAAAAGCAAAGTAAAATAGAGTTGGAAGGTGCACAGATACAGTAAAAGCAGCTGAATAAAGTGTTTTTTTTCCAGTAAGTGGGATGGTGGGAAACAAAAGATAATTCAAGTTTAAAAGATTAAGGAAGTGGGCCTTCCCAGCTGATCTCTCAGTACTTAGAATGAGCTGATGAAATGGGACTGTGAGGTGTGTCCAAAATCAGATTTTTATTAGGGGTGGGCAACTCAAAAGCCACCAAGTTTAAGAGTACAAAAGTAGTAGGATGAGTGGGTGGGAAAAATCAAATGCAGATAGAGATCAGCAATAGTCAGGCAGAGAACAGTAAGTCAGACCAGCACTACAGCTAAAGATGTTTCCAAATATTTCTAGTTAAATGAGGAATGCTATTTTCTCAGCTCCTCTCACTAATTAGCTGGATGATATTTACTGTTTGCAATGGAATTATTTTATAACTTTTCTGACTGACCCTAGCCAATACCTCTTAAAATTCCAAAAGAGTAAAAACTTAAAACAAAACAAAATGGAATATAAAAGATGAAATAATAGAAGTGACCAAAATCAAATGCAGATAGAGATCAGCAATAGTTAGGCTTAGAGACCAGCCCAGCACTGCAGTCATTCTTGGCTTGAGCACAGATTGTAAGTTTCAGTTGATGTTAAAGCTTCCCAAGTACATTTTGGAGGTGTACCATTTTGTCAGATGTCCAAATGAGAGTAGCATCATCTGTGTATTGTATTAAGGTGCCCTGTTGTGTGGATGTATAGAGGGTGTTGATGAAAATGTTAAAGAGGAGGGGACCAGGAATAGAGCCATGTGATACTCTGTTGGTGACTGGGAGGTGAGGAGAGAGTGTGGAGTGTCATTTTACTAAACAAAACCTATTAGCTTTTGAACCACAGAAGGGTGTGCTGAGAGAGACCTAGTTCTCTTCTATATTTGACTTATAGTAACTAACATTTTCTCTGTTCAAATTCCAATTGACTCTAGTAGGTCAGGAACTGGAGCAGAACTTTACTTCAGAGTGAAGTAAAAGGGTAGCATCCTCAGACACTGGCAGTTAGGAGGCTTGATCAGCATTATAGTATAGGCACTGAAATTCTCAATGTGTTCATGAAGGAGTAGTTGATGTGGCACTGTGGTTGTAAATCATTTAAATAGCCACATACATGATCATGGCATCTTAAATGATAATCACTATTTCTTATAAACTGTATGAAGTAAGGAAGGAGCTTCCTTAGCTTTTGGGCCCCAAAGTTGGAGGAGTGTTCCACTTGGAATTACAGATTTGTCTGACAAACCTTGAATTTCAGAAACTACCATACTAGCATTCTTTAGATGAGGGCATTGATAATTGTGTACAGTAAGGTCATCCATTTCAGATTAGTATGCTTTATTCAGTTTTGTATGTCATTGTAAACATGACCTCTGAGTCCCATGGATTACTTTCTCAAGGATAGACCTACCAACAATGAATATCATTTGTCTTCCAGTTTTCTGTTGTGTTGTAATTTTGTCCTTGAAGTTGTTGCTTAATTTGGTATGCATTCCCTGTCTGATGTGGTATGGCTTGGCTCTTCTTAAAACTGTCTTTAGGGCATTGGTATGGTTTTCCACAGAATTAAAATTAAAATGTTCATGTTATTTATCGTAGACAACCTGCAATGACTTTAGACTACAGAGCTGATTTTTTATACATTGTAAAATGCATTCTCTATAACCATGGCTGTGTGTATATTAAGGGTCCACTTTGGATTTGCCAACATGCCTAGTGAATAAATGAATAAATAAACAAAATAGAAGTACTACTTCTGTTTGAGTACCTGCTGATATTTCCCTTTATATCTGGAAAAAATATTCAGCAATTACTTATGTATTCCACACTTCCTGTTCTCACCATCAATTTTTCTTTTGTGCACCATGTTGATTTTGTACCTTCCTTTATAGTAAGGTAAAACATTATTAAGCTTTATATTATCAAATGGTGGAAGCAGGCCAGCAAACAAAACCACTCTTGGACCATCCATCTAGAGCCCCATTTTCTCATTTATGTGCACATTGGGTTGGGGTGTCTCTTCAACAGTGATTGGTGCGCATGTCAGATATATATGGTACAATCCACATGCTCATGAATGATATCCAACCCATTAATGTTGTCAAATACCTATGTATGTACTGTGTGCATCACCAGAACAGGTAGCACACATGCATCTGGTGTAAAAACTTGACTGGTGTTCTGCAACATCAGACAGTCATGTTTATGCCACAAAATAATGCCTAGGTTTGGTCAATAAGCTGTGTGACAGCTCACTGTGACAAAGGTGGTACACTCCAGTTACACATCAGTAGAAAATGTGTAGGAAGGTACATGAAGAAGGGTGTACTGAAGTCAGTTATTGGTATGATAAAGGCTGGTAACTATGGAGGTATTATGGCCTCTGATGTGGATTTCTTTCACTTACTCAGTATAGTGTTACATATAAAGAGTAGGCAGCACTATGACCATATTTTGGTGGATGTTCCACTTACCATCTACCCCAGCACATGGATCATTTACCTATTGGTCTAATTATAGTGTGTGATGTCCATATTATATTTGGGTTGTGTATTTATTGTCCTGACTAAACAAATACCCTCATATGTTCTTGTCATTGCAAATGTCATGGCTGTAGCAGCAATCTTTGGTATGTGTTCATACTGTCTATATTATTCTCATATCACAGTTGGAGTTAATGATTGCCCATAATCTGTAGTCCTTCAGACAGCTGTTTGGACATGTATGTCACCTGTGATGTCTATCACTTAAATAATGGACATTAATTGGCCTAGCAGACAGCCCTTATGTATGGACCTGATCACTAGACCTGAGATATAGGTCACTTCACACATTTCAATAATTGAGATGCCATGTATGTGATACACTGGCCTGCCCACTGGATGATATAGTTGTTTATGGCCACAGCTGATAGTGTGGATTGAATACCTCAGTGTGGATTTGCGTCAAATGCCTTGACCTGGATGGGCTCCACAAAATGATAGTGTTGTTATAATGCATGCACTCAATGACCTCTTTGAGGACATCCAACAGATGTAGCAAACATGATGTAACATTAAAAACTCCCACAGGCCTGTTGCACACAGCCGGGATATCACTAGTGTCCATTTAGAAAAGGTGCACAATGACATGTTGGTCAACCTCACAGTTGAGGAGAGTCTGGATGTGTCTATGCATGCATGTATCAGGTGCTGCCCCCCAACTGAGGTGGATGCATGTTAATGTACACCCTGCTATGGGAACATAGCCCATCCGGAAGGTGTGTTGAAGTATATATATTCAACCGTATTGGGAAGGTGTATGTGCTGAGTCACATCATAGGTGATCTGTGACGCTGTCACAGCACATTGATTCTGTGTGATAGGCCTGGATGAAGGTAAAACAGTGCATGCTGCCTATCATGACCTGGCCTTGGGATTTGACACAATCACCCATGCAGATATCATTGAGAAACTCTCCTTGCTGTCGATTAACAATTACGTCACTAGATGGATTACCAATTGGCCCAACAACAGAGCACATACTGTGAAAGTTAGTGAATCAACCTGTACCAGTAGAGCTGTCATCATTGTTGAACCCCAGGGATCTGTGCTTGGCCCTTTACTGTTTGGACTCAATTTCTTAACAGTTCAGACTAAAGTATATGGCCTTTCCATGGCATTGATTCTTGCATATTGTGTGCAATCATTAAGTTCACCGATGATGATAACATACTGGAGGAGGTGCTAACACAGACAAATGGTTGCTGACAAAGCCACATGATCTACAGATAAATGCAGAAATGTGTCTTGATGGTCTTCTGAAAAGAGGAATTCCATGCTAATTACAGCATTGACAACAATCCTGTTATGATGAAACCAAGTGATGCAAGCACTGGGAATACATGTAGATTGCACTCTGAACTTCGACCACCAAGTTTCTACACTGGCATGGAAAGCCTATGCTGTGTACGTCATAAGTCATGCCATCATATTCAAATCATTGCATTGATTGTATGACAACATTGTAATTTAACCTCATCAGAACACTAATAGAGTATAGTGCTGTATTTTGCATGTACCTCACCAGATGTATATAGCAGCTGGAGAGGGCACAGGGATTTCTCATGAAGAAAACACAGGGCCTACAAACCAGGCTATGATGTATGTGGATAGACTGAAAACCATGTCACTGTAGTTTGTATTGTATAGGACTAAATGACTTATGTCTGGCCTCCAGGTCATTCTTTGACCTGCCCTGGTGGAAATAGTGCATATTCACAAATCAGACATAGCTGATTACATCAGCAGTGTCTGTTGAGCAGAATATGATAAAAACAATGTCATGCATGCTGGTGTAAAAAGCTCTCTGTAATGTCAATAATACAAACACACACACACACACACACACACACACACACACACATACAGTTGCTTGTAGTTAGAGCAGAACCCCTACCGATCTAAGTAGTCAGACTATAGACCCCTGTATTTAAGGCAAGTGCAAAACAGCTCAAGTCTGTCTTGGAGTGCCTCAGACAACACTTCATAGCTGATAACAGCAGCACTGTCTGTTGAGGAGGCCATGGCAATAACAGTGTCCCACATGCTAGTGTAAATGGTGCACTGTAATGTCAAGCAAGAGCACAAACACACCACACACACATACAGCTGACTGCAGTGAGCATAAAACCCATACCTAAGTGCAGATACTATAAACATCTGTATTTAAGGCAAAGATTACAGCTCAAGTCTGACTTGGATTGTCTCAGACTAGCACTTTATAGCTAATGATAGTAGTGTCTCTGAGGAGAAAATGATAACACTGTCCCACATGCTGGTGTAAAAAGCTGTCTGCAATGTCAAGCAAGAGCACACACACACACACACACACACACACACACACACACACACACACACACACACAAAATTGACAGCAGTGAGAATAGAAAACCTACATAAGTACACAGACTACAGAACTCAACACTTTACACAAGCACCACAGAACAAGTTTGACATTTACAAGACTGCAGGTCAGCTTATAGTGGATGACATCAGAAGGCCATGTTGAAGAGATGTTGTGAGGCCTGCATGAAATGGATGTGTAAGCATGTGCAATTACCAAAGTACTGACAATGCATGGCAATGGAGCAGTAATTGTAGGATAGACACTTCTGCTCTTCTGTCTAGAAACACGCACATGCACATCCAGTTGTCTGCAGTGAGAACAGAACCCCTACCTCTCTAAGTACACAGGCTATAGAACTCCATACTTTATGTAAGCACCATGGTACATGTCTGACTTTTACAAGGTTGCAGGTCAACTTATAGTGGATGACACCAGCAGGTCATGTTGAAGAGAGAATGTTCAGAGGCCTGCATGAAATGGATATGTAGGCATGTGCAAGTATCAAAATACTGTCAATATATGGCATTTGGGCAGTAACTGTAGGATATACAGTTTTGCTCTTCTTTCTAGACACAAACACACACACACACACACACACACACACACACACACACACACACACATACATGCACATGCACATACACAGTTAACTGCAGTGAGAACACAACTCCTACTTATCTAAATACACAAACTACAGAACTCAGTACTTTACACAAGCACAACTACACAAGTCTAAATTTAACATGATTGCAGGTCAACTTATAGTGGATAACATCAGCAGGCCATGTTGGAGAGAAGACATTGTGAGGCCTGCATGAAATGGATGTGTAGGCATGATGCACGTGCAAGTATCAAAATACTTTCAATCCATGGCATTGGAGTAGTAACTGCAGAATAGACACTTCTGCTTCTTTTACTAGACACACACACACACACACACACACACACACACACACACACACACACACACACACACACACACACACACACAGTTAACTGCAGTGAGAACAGAACCCCCTACCTCTCTAAACACACAGACTGCAGAACTCACTACTTAACACAAGCACAACAACATGTCTGACTTTTACACGACTGCAGGTCAACTTATAGTGGATGATATCAGCAGGCCATGTTGGAGAGAAGATGTTAGGAGGTCTGCATGAAATGGATGTGTAGGCATTTGCAACTATCAAAATACTGTCTATCCATGGCATTAGAGTAGTAAGTGCTGGATGGACAATTCTTCTATTTTGCATAGACGCACTCATACACACACACACACACACACACACACACACACACACACACACACACACACACACACACACACACACACACACAGCTGACTGCAGTGAAAACAGAACTCCTACCTATCTAAGTACAAAGACTACAGGACTTGGTATTTTATATAAGTGCCACAGCACAAGTCTGACTTTTACAAGACTGCAGTCAACTTATAGTGGATGACATTAGAATGTCATGTTGAAGAGAATATGTTGGGAGGCATGCATAGGTTCATACCTTCACAGGATTATAAGAGGTTACTAACCTAATAGACCCAGGGTGTTTACAAGCCTAGCTCTGTAAAACCACAAGTATCCTTACTGAGCATAGTTAGATAGCCATTGTTAGCAGAGCAATTTTGTGAGGAACACCAACTGGCCATGTCCATGAAGGACATAGGTGCCACCTCTGGAGTGAATTTACAATCAACCATCCAGTTGTCAAGGTTGCTCCTGAATAGGATCATTAAGAAGCACTGCTTTACATTCAGTGGAAACCTGTTACAGAGAACTATCAATCCCTGGGAGGTATGTCTGTCTCCCCAGCATGTTCCGTTTATGTCACAACTAGATTGAGATCACTGGAGCAAGTTAGTCTTTGTCACATTTGATTTGCAGATGTTCAGCATTTCCAGTAGGGTAGGGTCCAAGACTGTTCAGTAGGCAAGGCATAGGTCACCTATCAACAGCCTGCATGATACGGAGTACAGTGTCAAGTCTTTTAGTCTTTCCATGTATGCCATGTTTTGGAGGCTCTGGATTCTCCCAGTCACAAACATCTGTGTTTTCTCCAGTTGCTGCAGGTGTCTGATGAGGTACAGCCAGAAGAGAATATTGCACTCAGTTAGTGGTCTGATAAGGGTAGAATACAGCAGAGCTATGACCTAACTAGTCTTGGATGTGATGGTTTTATTTATGAGGTACACCATGTAGAATATGTGTCACACCACCATGAACACATAGTGATTGAAGTGTATATTGCTATCAGCATGTATTCCCAAGTCTTACAACACTGTGTTTGAGCTTAGAAGGAAGCTATGCATATCAAAATTAGCAGGGGTACTTCATTGCCAAAGGTAACAATAAGGCACTGCTTACTTTAAGATTCAGTCTGTGACATTGGCACCAGGCATGTGTCTGTGTCAGCCCGTTCTGTAATATGTTGCCATCAATGTGGAACTCTATATGACTGTGTCCAAGTAATAGTCATCTGCAAACTTGTTAAACCAGAGGCCATCTACATTTACCTGGGCTTCAGAGAAATCTGTTTCCAAACAGTCGAGGGCCCAGCACAGATCCATGTGTTATTTCACTGGTATGTTTTCTAGTGGTGGAGGTCCAGCCCCCAACGCTGACAATGTGTGTTCTGTATGTGAGCCAGTTGGCTATTCATCTAGTAATGTATGGGTTAATTCCCTGATGGGAGATTTTCACCATGATACATGAATGGGGGATAGTGTCAAAGGTCTTGGATAACTCACCATAGGCAGTACATCCTGGTATCCCTCATCCAGGTCTTTGTGATCAGTATCAAAGATGTCAACTAGGTTTAATAAGCAAGCTCTATCCTTGACAAAACCAACATGGGTTGGGTCAAGAGTGTTGAAGGTCACCTATGTCCTTTGGATAGTGTCCATGCTGATTCCTTCCCTAGCCTTGCAGATAAGGCTTTTTAAGCTTACGGGTCAATAGTTCTATTTCTGCATGTTTCCACATTGATGTGCATGGCATATCACACAACATTTGATATTAATTTCTGTGCTGTAGGTGATATATGTGTGGAAAAAGTACTGAGACACCATGGCATTGCTTGGGGGAAAGCAACACATGGCATTATTGTAAATATGTGACATATTATTAGATAGGGCCTTTGCTTTGTTATGTTTCCACATGTAGTTTCATGTCATAGACAGGGATTGTAGAGTAAACAGCAGTAATACATAATGAAATGTAGTTTTCCATAGCATGGCAAGCAATGGGTTTGCACAACAGCTGGCAAAGTGTTTGAGAATTTGAGATACATATTTCCAATACTATTCCTGTAAGCCCATAGCTAAGCAGTGCAAAAATATGAGCCACATTTCTATAGTCAGAGAGTCTATGAAACACACCTGCTGCTAACATACTCTATGGCAGCATGTGCAAAATGCATTGACACATTTCTTTTTGAGCCCATATTATACTGGGTTTGAATCCGGGTGTTTTAAAATACTTAATGCTATGACATTATTTTTTATAGTACACGTGTTGCTGTTTGCTGGCATAGCACAGTGAGGTGCATAGGGTTTTGCATTGGGTGGCAGTAACCACAACATTTTGCTGTTGCTCACTGTCACTGCACACTGGTGTGTGATGTGCACCTCCACACAAACACATTGCTCAAAAAGTGAAGGGATCCATTGCTTTTTCTGCTACTTATGTGTGGTGTGTGTCTGGTTCTATTGTTTGACCAGATAAAAGGTGTTAAAATGGGGTAGACAGGAAAGTTGTGAAATGGGAAGCAACAGGATGAAAAACAAAGGGAAAGCAGTACAGAAATGTGCAGGTGGGAGGTAAGAAAGAACCATAGCTATCCATTTCTTTAACAGTTTAAACTGAAAATATGTGCAGAATATTAACTGAATTTGGACTGTCACCTTCACTAAGAGGGGTGACCACAACACAATCATATTTGTATGGCCAATTGGACTGAATTAAGTGTGTCAAGAAGACATGTGTGGAATGGAGGGTTATGTATGGGATGTTTTTTTTTTTTTTTTGTCGGACAGATATCCATTAATTTTTTAGAGAGAGGAATGTTGGAGAAGGTACATAGGTATGTCTGGTTCAGGTAAGCTGGGTAGGTGAGGAAACAGTTGCAAGCATACAAGGCAAACAAGACAAGAGATGAAGATGGTGATGGATGCAAAAGGTTGGGGTACACCATGATTGGGGTGTGGGAGGGGACAGCCCAAGCCCATGCCTGTCATGTTTGGAAACAGTAAGAATTGAGTCTTCACCCATTGAACTGTCATTACTGTCACCTTTCTCCACCAGTGGTTTGAGTACTTGATGTCACCTCCTTCTCCTACTATGGAACATGACAGAGAACAGTCTCTTCATCCAGCAGAAGCATGGATCAGTGATGCATTGCACAACCCTGGGTGCAGACCAGGTTGAGGTTTCGCATGTGGGTTACTCGAGTGGAGCTTGACTTGTGGATATGCAGCAGTCTTATCAAGGTGGGGTCTGAGATTGCTTTGTATGCCAGACAGAGGTCACCTCTGAGGAGTTTGTATGAAACTGAGTAGAGGGGCAGGGCTTTTAACCTATCTGCGTAGAGTAGATGTTTGAGGCCCTGGATTCTCCTGGTGAGGAACCTTTGAGATCTCTCCAGCTGCTGCATGTGCTTTGTGAGGTACATGCAGAAGGAAGTGTTATACTCAATAACTGGCCTTGTAAGGGCTTTCCATTCTGTATGGACATACCCTATGCCTAAGTTTAAGTTAAAAGTATAGGAGGGGTTCAGCAAGTTTATTTTAAGTACTGTTTATTAGACAACTAGGAAAAATGCCTGCTGCCACAGAAGAGGCCTTTTAACTTTTTAAGAGCCCACTTAGGAGCTAAACCATAATAAATTTGAGGGGGTGTGTTGGAGATTTGCTCAATATCATTAACTACTTACTGGGCAAATTTACTCTAAGTCACAAATAAGATTAATGAAACCTGTACTTCTTACTATAGAACATTTTCACTTAAATATGGTTTCCTGTCATAAACTTTCATTGTTACCACAAAAAAAAATCTTCTTTTCATTGGCTGACATTGTTTAAGTTATTATCTTTATGTCTTTCTTGCTTGCTGTCCATCTTATGTTACATTCAAAATCCTCCGCATACAGGATGTGTTTACTGACACTTGAATACTCATCTACATTCCTCAGTTTCCTATTTTGTGTTTCAGCTGTCTGCTGCTTAGATGTTAATAATTGCTATGTTTCTTATCTTAGTAACATAGTGGTCTAGATACAACATCCCCCCTCTTCTATTGCTCCCCAGTATATTATCCTAATCAAACTTCTAAACACTTGAACATTGTTCTACACCACAGGAGAATATCTGTTATCATTGTTCTCTTTTGATTACCCTCTCATGTTTAGTTCTGAGAAAATGATTAATATAATGAAAGCATATACTGTCCAGATTAAGCTCTTTAGCCTATTTAATAACTGTTTCCGTATGTCCCCTGTTTTTATTATATTTACACTTACTATTGAAAGTTTAATATGTTTTATCATTTTTGTGTCTTCTTTCTTCCTTCTCTACTTCATTTGACAAAGTGTCAGTGTTATTGTCAGTTTAATCCCATTGCTTTAATTTTTATCTCTATTATTTCCTGAAAACCTAGATTCCATGCTCACTAACAAAAAATAATTGTAATAATCTATGACATCTTTTTGCTTTATTAACATAGATCAGTTTTCATTTTTATAACATCTACCTCAACTGTGTGTAGATACGTCAATATAAGTATCCATTGTTTCAGTATTTATATTGAGACTTGCATCATTAATTTCTACAATTACATTGTTGGACCAAACAAAAGGAGCAGTGCTGAAGATCAGATATGCCAGCCAACTGAATAAAATAGATAAAGTCAGAACTAGGAAGATATTAAAACCAGCAATACTATGAACCTTATAAAAAACTCAAAGTTTAATGTAAAGCAAATGAACAAAACATTAAATAAAATAAAACGCATTAACTGTTTCACCATGTTTTTCATCCCCAACAGCTGGGACTTCCTCAGATCTTATTCTCAATACAAATCTCCCTCCCTTGTTATATAAATTTCCAAAAGGAAGTCTAATTAACATCTTCTAAAACATTAAAGAAACAATCCTATTTTAAAACTAGAACTAAGAACTAATATTTGTAAAATCACTCCGATCCAGCTTTCCCAAAATCATATAATGTATGGTACATATAATAAACTTTTTATGAAACATCTATCTCACTGTCTTCCAGACGTATGAATATGTATACATGATAAAAATAAAAACTTTGAATATTGGTAAATATATTGACAAGCCACAAGCATGAATGAGGATTTTTAAGTTACAGATTACATATTGCAAGGGGTTAAGGTTAATATGCCATATTCTATCTATAACAATACTAAAATACTAATTCCAAAACTGTCCTAAATTGTATCTAAAAGTCTCTAAAAATGTTATGAAAATTTTAGTTGTGGCATACCAACTTTATAATAAACTTTTAAAAATAAAGTACCCTTAGATGTTTTCCTAAAACTAAATTACAATCTAGTTGCTCTTAACGTTAAGACTGGCATGAGTGATATATTGTCATTCCAACCAGGAGCTTAATTTGCTTGCAGGACAACTTGCCAATATGTTTCCCTGTACTCAATTTTATCTTCCTACATACCACCTCTATTATTCCATGGTATGGATTCTATTACAAAAAAAAATAAAAACTTAGCCTTTTTACAATCCAAGGTATGTTTGAACAGGGCATTATTCATATTCTGAATTTTAATATTATAGAAGTGTTCATAAATATGTTTTTCTGGGTTCTTTCAGTTTTACCTACATAAAATGCTTTACAGATGTCACAAATGGCCAAATAAACAAACCCTTTGCTGTCACAATTACTATGTTCCTTTGCTTTAAACAAAGTATCTCTGCTAGGAATATATACATACAATCAGTATTAATAATTTACATTATGTGCATAAGATCATTTTTGTATATTAGTCTGTCCAAAAACACACTTCTACTCTACATTTTCATAATATAGGAATAAGTTGTCCATCTTTCTCACGCTATAGAAAGCCTAACAGAATGGGGGAGACAAAGGACCAAAAGTGGAGACAGGATTTAAATAATACTCTTATAAACCTAAAATGTTGCTAGAATAAGAGGATTTGTGTTAAGATGCATTTTTTGAATGCTATAAAGTCTTAAACACAACTGTATGCCATTATTTAATTATTTCAATCCTTGGTGATTTGCCAGAAAAACACAAATTTTATGAGGAGCAGGCCAAAATATGGCAATAAAAATATGGATATTTTGTGAACATCTGGACAGTTGAGAAGTATGATGTGGTCCCCTTTCTTTGCATAACAAGTGAAGTCCCTACACGTTTTGTTCTGCAAATGTCCTTTCTTTGGTAGCTGTAACATTTGGAGGGCTGTTACCAGTAATATACTGCCTCTCTGCAACCTTTATGAAATAGATCACTTACTTTGTTTTTCTTTGCCCAGACAACATTTCTTGCAATTCTTCTACATGTGGTGCTGAAGGCTATAACATTTCAAATACTTCTAATAAATAAATAAATAAATAAATAAATATGCAAGTAATTAAAGAAATAAGAACTGGAGTAATTTTTGTACCAGTTTGGGCTCAGTTTGGGTTCAATTCCTCTCTAAGAACTTTTTTTTCCCTATTCAATGGTCCAGTATTCTCTTTCATACAAATTAGATTATCTTAATTCTCAAAAGTTATACCATAAAATGGTTCTTTTGGCACATGAACAATTATGTGCAATTGCTAAATATGTAACCTCAAGGGTTTCAGTAATTGATGCCACAAAAAAATGTACAGTATCTCCTTTGTGTTTTTTTATTATTATTTATTTATTGTTTTGGTTAATCTCCACATATCAAATACGGACTGCATTTCTCCTTTGCATTATCCTTTATGGTAACACTGTGGTTGCAGCTGTTGCTGCATGTGTACTTCTCTGAAATGATTTCTCTATACCTCTCCCTTTCCAAATCAATTATGTGTGTGTTTGACTTCAGCTGCCCCCACTACTCAGCATCTCTTCTTCATGCCACTGAGTTAGGGTACCATCCAAATCTCAGAAGTCGTCACCTTTCAAGTCCATTTCTCTTCATGATATTAGGCCATAATAATACAAACAAACAAGCTTGCAAATATGTTATAGCATCAAGTTCCATTAGTTTCTTCACAGTCCACTGGCTGCCCATTTCAAGAAAATATAATTTTAATTTATTAACTTTTAACTATGGCTTTTCAGTTAATTGAGTTAGAATTTATTGTGACTCTGGGAGGTACTAAGTCACCTATCAGTCTTCCCATGTCCCACTACTGTAAATACCCATATGGTTCCTTCTGCTGAAAGAGTAAAGGGAATTTCCCAGTGTCTTGACCAGTATTTACAAATATCAGTTTAGGAAGGTCCTATCTGAAAAGTAGAACATACAAGTGGAACTAATTCAGTCAAGAGAAAGTAAATGCTATCTGCCAATCTATCTATCCCTCTCTTTTTCCATCTATTTATTTATGTATGTATGTTTGATTGTTGTTTACCAGGGTAATGGACTGATTCACAAGAGACCCATTTCAACCACAGTGCGGGCAGGTTTGCATGCAAAAAAGCATTCAGAAAAGCAGAAAAGTGATATATTAATGTAAAGCAGTATAAATAAAGCACCATTCCATAATTTATGTAAGGAATACTTGATTACTCACAACTGTACAAGTCCCAAGAGAGTTGTTATGAAGTATTCAAATATATTTACAAGTGTATGTAAGCAGAGGATGACTCCATGAAGGAGACATTAAATAAAGTTGAAACAGAGGTAAATCTAAAGAGTAAAGGGAGAGGTGCTGTGGAGGGGAGGAAGTGATAAGGATAAGAGTGGGGCATTCTAGGTAGGTTTGTCTATTCTGTTTAAGAGGGGGACATAAAGAAGTGGTGGCAGGAGTAGTGTAATTATATTAAAGTGGGATGTCTAAAGCACTGAAACACCAATCTGTCTTGCAAAAGGGTATTAACTGGACTTTGAATTATCTGCAAATAAAAGTATAAATTTGAATCTGAACTGACTATAAATAAAAGTCAACAAACATATAAAATATATAACTAGCTGATTGAATGGGTCATGAAGAAATATCAGTTATTGGGATTATCAGAGGGGGAGAGAAGACAAAGTGTAGAAAAGAATTCCACACAATGAACAGACTTCATCTTAACTGAGTGGGGATTGCTCTGGTTACATGTTGACACAAAACAAGCATCTGGCATTAGTATGTTTACAGTCTTTTAGAGTAGGGGAGGAGAAAAGACTGTAGAAGAAATTACAGGAGGGGGTAAAGATGATGACACGCAACAATTAAAAGAAAAGGAAAGGGTTAAAAAGATAGACTGCCAAAAGAAAAGGAACAGAAATTGAAGTAGTGGTTCTTAATACTTGGAGTTACAGACAAAAAGGTTAAGAAATTGCATACATTGCTACTAGAAATGGAATAAAGCACAGAATGAATAACAAAGTTATTGAGAAGCATGTCTAGGGCATGCTGATGTCAGGGTACTTGGTGTGTGCAAAAGCTAATCAGGCAGCATACGTGTTATTAACATATAACTAGCTTAATACTGTAGTCCAGGATATAAGAATTGTATTCCCTGTTTGCCTGTTGTGTCATTCTGAGTAACTCAATTAACCAGCTGCCCTTAAAAACAGGTGTGTCTACTGGATTTATAAAGATAACAAGTAACATAAAAATAAAAAAAGCAGAGTCTGGCAGAAAGGGGTGATGAATAATGAAGAATTAGCCAAGATAAGTTATGATGGTAATCAGAAAAGAAAGAGGCATAAAGAAAACTGGTGGACATATATAATGTAGCAGCTCCCAGACCTAACAAGGACATGGGGCAAAATATAACTGAAGAGTAAAGGAGCAACAGTTAAAGAGAAAGGTGGCAGTCTTGGCAAACTTAAGTCAGGCAAATGTAGGTAATGAAGCATTAATGCATTAACTGATGTTCTGGGCCAGGAGGTATTCATATAGATTGTGGACAAGAAAGCAAATATGCAGATAATGCTTGTTACTGAGTATAGCATATGATGAAAGGAGAATTGTTGTAAGGACTTTATAATGAAATACAAGCTATATAACCATATGGCATATGGTTCAGTGTACGTAACAGCCAAATTTACACAATTAAAAACAGAGGCATGAGATTGTGAAGGCTGGAATTTAAGGATCTGTAAAGGATGGCAAAGCAGGAGCTTTGGGGAAGGAAATAAATGATAGGAGGTACTGAGGAAAACATAGCATTCAAGTGTTGCAGATGACTGGATATAAACAGAAAGACATACAAAATGGTAAGGAGTAAGGAAAAGGGGAAATTAGGGAAGATACAACTGTAGATGGAGATATGGCAAGAAAAATAATATGATAACATTTTTTGCATTGATAAGAGGAGAAAGGAGGACAGATTTTATTTAATCGACCAATGAATGGAAATGATAGATGAAAGGGAACTTGCTGGCATACAAAGCATGCCTGCTGCCTCAATACTTACAATGGGATGGATGTGGAATACCAATCTGTGAAAATGGTAGGTTGTTAGTTGCAAAGTGTGGTGAGATGCAGCTATTGTTCTTGAGGCTGTAGAAAAAGAGATTACTAAGTTAAATCATGAAAAAGCTGATGCCTGCAATTAAGCTTTAACTGGTCCTGGTAACAACTCTGAAAGAGATATTCAGGAGATCACTGGACATTGGGGAAATACTTCAGTATTGGAAAAGCCTACAGTGAGGCATCTCCAAGACTGAAACCAGTAATTACAGAACAGTAGACTTGATCTTCATAGCATGGAAAATGATGTTGAAAATTCTTAGGAAAGTTGAAGTGCATTCCTAGAACCCAGCCCATTCCTAAACTTTAGTTCTATAAGTGAGGTATAACAGAAGTGGACAGGGAAGGTCCACTGATTGTTGTCCACTTCATTTAAGCAGTATAGGTGATATTGTCATTCGGAAAATATGTGATATTGTCATGGGGAAAATAAGGTGAAAAGCTGTGTGCTGTAGATGTAAGTTGAGCACTGTCCATTTCAGAGATCATGAGGTATAAAGAAAAAAGATAAGATGCTTGCATATGACACTAGGGTTGAGGCTATGGTAGAAGACATAGGAGTAAACACAGAGGAGGACCTAGAGAAACTAACTAGGTAAATGGAGAGAAATCTAATAAACTTTGCAACAACTGATGGTGACAGGCAAACTGAGTAGTGAAGCTGATGCAAGTTAACCAGCAGGACTTCATAGTTTTAATAACAACTGTACTAGTCAATCAGGTAGAGACTGAAAGTGCTGTAGCATAAGTCAGTTGTATTACACAGCTCATTTCCAAGAATAGTACTGTAAAAGTACATGGAAGTATTTTTAGACAAAAAAACTTAAAGGCCAAAAGAATATTTGGATAAAGACTGGGCCTTCATTGGGTTTTACAAACATGCACATCATTCTAAATGAATAAAATTACAGACTTGAAGAAAGCTCAGACAGCGCCATGCACTGTTTAAAATTTATGTCATAAGAAATTTATCTCATAAGAGATTCAAACGTTCAGACGTAAATGTTTTTCTGCCTCTTATATAGCAGTTTATAGAAATATGATCATTAGGTCCCAAAACATTAACAGTAATATACTGAAGCTGCATAAAAATTCCCACCCTGCTTATTTGTTTTTTTCTACCTGTAATACTTGAAATATGAGGAAAACTTTATAGCCTGATTTAATGCAATGACTGGCTAAGGTATTGATAAGGTTTCACTTGAACTATTTATTTAACTAATTCATTATTCTCTTACGAAATGCACTCATTTTTGCCTCCTTTTTACAAACATTTGCAGAGACATCTGCTAAATAATTTAACCCAGTTGTTAGTCTGCAGTATTATAGCAAATACCTTTTGTGTATTTTATTCGAGGTGTTCATAAACATCTGTGCAATTTATCAAATGACACATGCCACATTAAATCAAATGACCTTCCTCTTTCTGTATTTTTCTTATGGTTTTAAATAATACTCATCTTTCTCTAACTATTGTTTTGTATTGAAACTAAGCCTATAGGCAAGTTTTGGTTTAGAAGGAATACTATTCGCTACTAATTTATTTTAAACAAATATATTCATATTTTTACAGAAATGTTTTCCTTTTGCATACTAGTGCAATTACAATAAAAAGTAAAATGACAGCTACTGAAATCACAGATATTAACAGCTGTCACTTTATTTTGATTATAATTCTATGGCTGAATAATGCAATATTTAAATGCTCAGCACAAAGTAAACATCAGCAGTGCCTTGCAATCTTAGCAATTTATGAGCTTTAACTGAATTGTCTAACATGTTTGTAGTTTATGTGGTCAGCCTCAGTGCTATTTATTATTAAAAAAACTCCATTTGCCTTTTATTCCAATTTTTTGGGGGGTGAGGTACAGGAAAATGATTCTAATGTTCTGCAGAGTAAATATTATATCCATTCCTGATTAATAAAGGTAATTCTGAAACATGGTGAATGAAAGTGAAATATCTATGCACTCTTAATCTATCCCATTGGAAAAAAGGGATGAGCACATAGCTTCAAATGTTTGTTGGCTTACTGACAATCAAACAACCTGATACCTGAAGCTATGGATGTCTGTTTATCTATTCATTTTCTTTTGGAAGTTTAACTGAGTGGATTATAAGTTCATAGGTAGTTACTAGGCTGATGGCCCTGTGGTCTGTCCAGTTGCTGCAGGTGTCTGTGGAAGTACATAGAGAAGGGAGCATTGTACTCAGTTAGTGGTCTGATAAGACTCAAGTGCAGTGGAGCTATAACCTCCCTGCTCTTGGATGCGATGGCCTTATTTATAAGGTGCTCAGTGTAGAATACATGTCTTACCACTATGGGCACATGAGGATCAAAGTTTAGATTGCAGTCAACCTGTGTTCCCAAGTCTCACACCACTGAGTTTGAGCTTAGAGAAGTGTTATCTATATCATAGTTAACAGGGGCTACTTCTTTGCCAAAGGAGAAAATTAGGCATTTTTTTAAGTTAAGTTTTAGTCTGTGACTTTGGCGCCAATCATTTGTCTGCATCAGTCCTTTCTGTAATATGTTAACATCATTGGGGGTCTCTGTGATTCCACCTAGGTTTGCAGTCATCTGCATACTTGCTAAGCCACAAGCCATCTACATTTAGCTGGACTTCAGAGAAATAGATTCCAAATAGTAGAGGGCCCAGCACAGATCCTTGCATTGCCCCACTTGTAACTGATCTACTGGTGGAGGTGGACTCTGCAACTTTGACAGTGTGCATTCTGTTGGTGAGGCAGTTGGCTACCCATCTAGTAATATATAAATTAATCACCAGCTGGGAAAGTTTCTCTATGATACCTAAAAGGTTGATTGTGTCAAAAGACTTGGCTAAATCTAGATAGGTGGTATGTACTGTTTTGCCCTCATCAAGGGCTTTGCTGACATTCTCAAAGAAGTCTACCAGGTTTAATAAGCAAGATCTGCCCTTGACAAAGCCAAACTGGGTTGCATCAGGAGTTTGAAGGTCACATATGTCCTTGTGGTAAGGACCATGATGATTCCTTCCATGGTGTTAAAGATAAGGCTTGTTAGGCGTATGGGTCAATAGTTCCCATGGTCAAGTGATGGACCCCATTTGTGCAAAGTGATTACTGCTGCTGTTTTCCATGCTGCCGTGACAAAGCCAACTCTCAGACTATGGTTAAAGAAACTGCCTAGTGGTTCTGCTATGTCTTGTTTTAGATTGTTTAGTAAGCAACCTGGGATGTTATCTGGTCCCACAGAGGCTGTATTTTTGGCCTTGGAGAGTTTTTGTATGACCTGTTGTTTGGAGATACTCAGTAAGGACTGTTGTCGGAGAATAATATGTTTTATGCCAAAAACCTTGGAGTCTCTGTGACATGACACTAGTAGCTGATAATATTTTTTTTATTAAGGCTGAGCATTCTAGTTTGGACAAGCATTCAAATTACTCAAGTGCAACAGTATAAATTACATCTGAGAATAATATGATTTTGACAGCAGAATTTGCTCTTGAAAATGAATATGCCATTATTGCCAGCTCAATGTGATAATGCCATGATTTTTGCCAAAGATCCCCTGGTTCATTTAATAGCTGAGGTGCTGTAGGACCTCACATGGAACAGATGGGAGATGACCAGCAAGCATCAACTCACCCACCTAGGGGGGGGTGTGGTTACTCCATTGGGAGGAACTTCTGCAGTTACCAGTGTGCCACTGATTTTGTGTGGAGGCACACATGTGGCTCATGTAGCAAACACATAATGGAAGTCACAACCACAGTGTGGGAATCAGAGCAGATAAGCAAAAAAGCACAGCCCTCACAATGGACAATGTCACCATCTCAGTATTCTACTGTGGTCCCTGAGGCAAATGAATATTCCTAAGGGTTTTTACCTGCAGGAAGAATACGTGGATTACTGGGCAGCAGAAGCAGAAGCTTGATGGTCTTGTGGGGCTACTGACTCAACAAAATACCATAGAAATGAATAAATAAGCTGGGTTTATTAAGTTAGAAGAGGCAGATTAATATTGGTTCAGCTGTGTTTTCCACATTGCTATACCGTTCAATAATTCCACAATTCTTCTGACTTTTAATATATGAGAAATAATCACAGTGGATTCTATTGTAGGGAACACCCACTTTACATCTTCAAAAGTCACTAGTGGTCAGTCATGATACACAAAATACAAGATGCAGACAAGGGAGATGGGAGTCAAGTTTCCTTTGTTTTTCATTTCATTGTGTTCTGTTGTAATTTCTAGCAAGTAAAGGGTTAAACTGCTGCAGCATACATGAAAATTAGACTTCTAACAGACTTTAACAATTCTTTTCTATTTGTCCAACCGTTGCTACTTCTTGATATTTATTATTTGCTGACTCCTTCAAATGCTGCTAATCCTTACCTGACATTTTCTTTGAATTATGCATGACCATTTTTTCATCATTTGCTAAGATTTCGTTTCCATAGTAGTTTGATGTATCTGTAGCTGGCATTATTGCTTTTCATTTGTAATATTTTGTTTCATATTCAACCTACTTTTTTTAAGACACTTTCTTCTTCTCTAAGGCACTAGTGACAATAAAACTAGAGTGCTGATTCAGTTATCTGGCAGAGTTTTGAAGTGTTTCTACACAATAAATAATTGCCATCTGCAGGTCTCAGGGCCTTGAATTTATGATGCATACTCTCTAAAACTTCATTCAGTGCTCTGTAATATTTTGTTGTTTATGGGTAAGTGTTGCTAAAGAATATGTCCTTCATATTAGGCTTCTGAATAACCTCTAGGTAAAATATTGACAGGTCACAAAGATGTGAGTCTTGTGTGCACTGAAGAGGTACATATTGTTAAGAATAAAAGACCAGTAAACTAGTATATTTAAGATGCTGTCATACTTAACTGTCACAGTCTTCTCATTTTAAAAACACAAGCTCACACTCAGTGAAATGAACATTACTGCTCTTAAATCAGATTGTACTGTGTTTAAAATCTGTAGCTATTTACATTTTATTCTTATGAAAAATAGGCTACTGATTTACACAGAGGTAATTATAAAGGCAGAGCTGCAGAACTGCAGAATAACAGCAGTGATATAACAAAAGAGAACAGGCCAATGATCTGAAGCTGCCAGTTACAACTCACATTAATAAAGGATCATTTATTGCTGATATAAATGAAATCCTTATATGAAGTGAAGGAAAAGGACTTGAAAGTTGGATTTCCTCTAATACTTTCTGCATCAAGACTAGACATACTGGTGAGACTAAGGGGCCAGTAATTCTCAGGGTCAGTAGAGCCCCCCCACTTTATGTAAGGGCATCACAATAGCTATTCTCCACTCCTCTGTAATGACCCCAGTTTAAAAACTCAGACTGAAGTGCTGATGAAGGGGTTTAGCTAGGCAAGAAATAATGCTTCTCACTGGGCATCCAAGGCTATTGTCAGAGTCATTGGAATGAGTATTTTTGGAAAGTGATTTATTGAGGGAAGGGGTAAGGGGGACTATAGAGGGCAGAGGGCTAGGTTGCTAGATGAAGCTGGAGAATAATTTGTCGACAAGAATATTAGCAGTTAGAAATACCCTAGTGGTCATTGAAGGAAGCATCAGTAAAGATATGTCAAGTACAGAAATGTTGCTTACTTGTATGCTGCATAATATCACCATTAAAAACTTGATGCCTGTCTTTTGATTTTTTACCTACCCAATGTTTATAGTCAGTCTTGCATTTTTGCATTTTCTAATGATCATCTAGAGGGACATACTTACCAGTTAAAAAAAAATTACACACCGAGGAATAATACTAAACACTCTCTAGAAACATAGGATGCCACAACCAGGAAAGGAGCAAAAAACACCAACCAAGAACAAGTGTTTTATTAATGCAATCGTTCTGGTACCTCGGCTTCTTGCCTTCTAATGGAACAATTAAAAAAAAACATTCTAGTCCTTTAGATACCCACATCAACATGATTACATTCAATCAATCTGGCAATATTCCAATTAATTAAACAATTAAGCAGAAAGTCACAGACTTTGAAATATTTTTTTTTAAATATTTCTTTAAGAAAAATGTTTCTTTAAGAAAAGAGCAGATCCCAAACAAATACCCAACATTTACTATGCATACCAAATGTATTTTCAACATACAAATAATCAGAATTACGAACAGTACACATTTATAATCTCAAAGAATGAATGTGTATTCAATATAATTTACCACATCATGTTAGACAGTAACATATGCAATATTTTGCGATTTCATAGACATTCAAATTCATATTCTTCAAATAATATTATCTAACATTGTGTGTAAAAAAATACTTTTTATGTGCATGAAATTTCCCAAAAAACACACAAATAAACAGTTCACATCTGTGCCGAAAGCACATATAATTGTGCATATAAATACATACACACACACACACACACACACACATATATATATATATATATATATATATATATATATATATATATATATATGTATAAGAAAATATGTGCATATATACACATAAACACATACACATCCACCCCATCTAACAATACTGATGGCACCCTATATTTTACACTATAAAATTAAATTGTTTTCCAAATTCATTCCATTTGGCTGCAAAGTATGAAAATTGATAATTAATCTGCTCTCAAGTCTAGATAACTCAGTTCTAAAATTACCTCTCATGCCATTAGGTCATGCCAAAACACTGAAAAATAGACTTTCATCCTGACCCTGATGCTTAGACAGAAAATGCATAGCCACTGGGCTTTCAACTTTCTTTATTCTAGCATCCCCTAAATGTTCTAAAATCCTAACCTTCCTAGTGGTTTGACCAATATACCATTGAGCTGGATGACAATTACAACCCAAAATATAAACAGCACCACAGCTGTTACAATCATAAAATTCACAAGCTCTATACAACTTCCCATTGATTCTATGGTCATGTAGATTCCTAACCCGACTGCATATTGAATAATGTCCACAACAATGGGTACCTACCCTATTATCCAACCTACACTGACCTACAGGACTTGTGTGTTTCTTGTTCAAAAACTCTTTAAGATTATTATACCGCCCATAAGAGAAAACAATGTGTTTGGGAAATAAAAATCCTATAGAGCTATCCTCACATACTATTTCCCATGCTTGTCTAACTGTTCTTTCCAAGAAGGCCGAAAAATCAGTATATCTTATAACAAAAAAATGCTTTATCTTTTTCATCGACAGATTAGTCTCTATATACCAAACTTCCATTCTATGGATGACAGTTCTCCTAACAGGCCCCTCCATATTCCCCATTGCCTTATTTTTAGCTTTTAACAGCAAGTCTTCCTCATAACTTCTAACAAATAATCTACCAAACATCTCATTCAAAAAACTTTCATACAACCTAACATCAGAGGTATTATTGAGAATTCTCTTGAATTCACCAAAAGGCAAAGACTGTATGAGATGGGGCAGGTGCATATTAGAGGCATGCAAAAAATTTTTAACAGCGGTTGGCTTTATGTAAGGTTTAAACTGGATGTTACATTTATTGCCCACATAAAGAACCACATCCAAAAATGTGACACTGGACATATGGATACCCCAAGATGATTTTAAAGCATGTGGATTTTCATTAAGACCATCCATGAACTCTCTTTCACCTCCCTTGCAAACAAAGGGTAAATCATCAATGTACCTTTTATAATAAACTACATTCCTCAAAAAATAATCATCCAACAACATAAACTGGTTTTCAAAATCCCCCATGTACATAATGGCATAAGAAGGGGCAAAAGCTGCCCTCATTGCCATGCCCCTCTTTTGCAAGAAAAAAATAATTCTTCCACCTAATATAATTGTGAGTCAAACAAAATTCCAAGTTGGTCAAAAGAAATCCAGTGTGTGGTCCCTCTCCGAACCATATAGCAACAGCTTCCACTCCCCATCTTTTTTCAATATTGGTGTATAATGCCTTAACATCCGCCACTCCCCAAAAATAATCTTCCTTCCATTCAAGGTTTAACAAGTCCTGACAAATCTCCTGAGTGTTTTTAACATGAAAAGGTATGGTAGTTAGGTGCCTTTTAAGATGAAAGTCCAAAAAATGTTAACATTTTCCAAAAAAGACCCTTTGCCCGAAATAATTGGCCGCCCTGGGGGGTTGACTAGGTCTTTATGAATCTTTGGTAAGGCATATAAAAAAGGATATCTAGGTGTTTCAACAATTAATTTTTTAACATCCTTATGCCTCAAAAAGCCAAGTCTCTCCCCACGTTCCAAAATATCTTTGAGTTTGGTTACAAAACTTTGGATTTGATTATGTTCTAACTTAACATAATATCCCTCCTCAAATAATAACTCTGACACCATTTCATCATATTGACTTACATTCATTACTACCCAATTACCTCCTTTGTCTGCAACTCTAAATACAACCGTATCCAGGTTAGAACTTAATCCCTGCATGGACAGCCATTATAATTTATTAAGATTATAAGACTTAAAGGTTCTGACAAATTTACCATAATAACTCTCAACTTTTACTACACACCAAATTTTCAAAAATGCTAATGGCACTGCTGGTTCTAGGGGGCATGAAAGTACTGCTGGAAATCAACTGGGGTAAATCTAAGTGTCCATAACCAGTGACTAAAGGTTCATTGTCACTATCACCCTTCTGTTTCATATGAAAAAACACTCTTAGATGCAATTTGCGACAACATTTTTTAGCATCCAATATTATGTCTGCAAGCGATGGAATTCTGGTTGGGATGAACTTCACCCCCTTTAAAAGTACCTTTTCAGCATCATGAGTGATGACAATGCTAGATAAACTAACTTTTAATGTACTGTTTTCCCTTTGACTATTAACAAAGGCAGCAAAATTACTGCCAGTATTATTAGCATCATTATATACATCAATTGCATCATTTACAACATATTCCAAAATGGATTCAGAGTCCAAATATCCATAACTTGCATCCAGGCCAAGGGTATGATCACCATATTCTACCTGTTGATCTTCCCGCGTTGCCTCTTCGGTCAAACCTGCGGCTGCTGAGTTGTCTGCTGGGCCCCTACGCTGTTTTTTGAGTGCATAGAGTCTCCCAAACTAATTTCCTCAAAGGAAACACTTTTTCTGGTGAGACTCTGCTCACCAGAAGACGCCAAGGAATCATGAGCACCGGGAAAACCCTGTTTGCTCTTCCTGAGAGTACTATTACGTCCCTTACGTGAGTAGGTAATTCTGATTATTTGTATGTTGAAAATACATTTGGTATGCACAGTAAATGTTGTGTATTTGTTTGGGATCTGCTCTTTTCTTAAAGAAACATTTTTCTTAAAGAAATATTTTTTAAAAAAATTTCAAAGTCTGTGACTTTCTGCTTAATTACGACCAACCAACTTGTGTAAACCAAGAAACTACAAAAAGTGCCGACTGCACACAAGAAAGAACACTGGTAAAAACCACAATCAACTTTATTACAAGCTGTAAACACAAAAGTACCAATGAAGGTAAGCGCTTTCGGCAAGTACCAATGACCCGCCTTCTTCAGACAGTGAGTAAGCAAGGGCAAAATCAATTTATACTAGGCTTTAAGACAATGCACCAATGATATAAAAGGCGCGTAAAAAAATGATGACATCAGTTACTTATTTATATCGCTATGAATTAAAAACAAACCACATTCTTAAATAGCATAAAATATGCATTAACAGTTTTTACTGTGATAACTTAAAATAAATTAAATTAAACTAAATTGACCATCCAAAAACAAACATTATTGTTATATTAAAAAACACAGGTAAAAACCTTGAAGGTAAACTGGAATATAAATGGCTCCAAAAAAAATTCTAAAACCAGTAGTTTTAGGACCTTGAAATTAATTAAGATTTGGACCTAAAAAGTTGATATTTTATTTTATTGGCTATGTTGAGATGATTCCTGTCGTTAGAACTAATGAAAAAAAGGAAGAGGGAAGGGTAGGGAGGAGAGAGAAGAAGAGGGGGGAGGGGGGGAAGGAAGGAAGGGACGGAGAAAAGGGAAAAAAGGAAAAAGAAGAAAGAAAAAAGAAAAAAGAAAAAGGGGAGGTAGGAGAAAGAAAACACTGTAAGTAAAAAGAAGATACTTAACATGATTGTCTCCTGAACATTGGTAAAAATTATTTTAAATTACCAAAATTACCTAATATAGGACAACCATTTGAGGACACATTTGATTGTTAGGGCCTCATTAATGCCAGGAAAGATGTGAGCCCTAGTCCTAATCTGCCATAGCAACTCATCAATTTCTAACCTGAGTTGCCATGGTCCACCTCTGATATCAATGTCCCTTTGTTGTACTACACAAAAATGAAAAATGTGCCCTGGATACTCTAAACAATGCCGAGCTAGGGCGTTAGTAACATCTTCCTTAAAAATGGCATGTTGGTGTTCATATATTCTGCATCTAATCTTTATATTAGGTAATTTTGGTAATTTAAAATAATTTTTACCGATGTTCAGGAGACAATCATGTTAAGTATCTTCTTTTTACTTACAGTGTTTTCTTTCTCCTACCTCCCCTTTTTCCTTTTTCTTTCTTTTCCTTTTTTCCTTTTCCCGTCCTTCCTTCCCTCCTCTTCTTCTCTCCTCCCTACCCTTCCTCTTCCTTTTTTTCATTAGTTCTAACGACAGGAATCATCTCAACATAGCCAATAAAATAAAATATCAACTTTTTAGGTCCAAATCTTAATTAATTTCAAGGTCCTAAAACTACTAGTTTAGATTTTGGAGCCATTTATATTCCAGTTTACCTTCAAGGTTTTTACCTGTGTTTTTTAATATAACAATAATGTTTGTTTTTGGATGGTCAATTTAGTTTAATTTAATTTATTTTAAGTTATCACAGTAAAAACTGTTAATGCATATTTTATGCTATTTAAGAATGTGGTTTGTTTTAATTCATAGCGATATAAATAAGTAACTGATGTCATCATTTTTACGCCTATCATTGGTGCATTGTCTTAAAGCCTAGTATAAATTGATTTTGCCTTACCCACTGTCTGAAGAAGCGGGTCATTGGTACTCAAAAGCCACCTTCATTGGTACTTTTGTGTTTACAGCTTGTAATAAAGTTGATTGTGGTTTTTACCAGTGTTCTTTCTTGTGTGCAGTCGGCACTTTTTGTACTTTCTGCTTAATTGTTTAATTAATTGGAATATTGTCAGATTTAATGTAATCACGCTGGTGTGGGTATATAAAAAACTAGAATGTTTTTTTTTAATTGTTCCATTAGAAGGCAAGAAGCTGAGGTACCAGAACAATTGCATTAATAAAACACTTGTCCTTGGTTGGCATTTTTTGCTCCTTTCCTGGTTGTGGCATCCTATGTTTCTAGAGAGTTATTCACTGGATGTGTTTTGAGAATGATACTAAACACCCCACCCAACTCTTATCTTTTTGCATATAAAATTATAATCTTCAACTAGCTGAAAATAAAATCTGACACTTTGTCATGCTAGGAAATATCCACACCCCTTTCTGCAATCTTTCAAAATTCTTCCAGTAGTCACAATTCTAAAATAAGGGCAAAATATTGCCTAGTATACTGCTTTACTGAGGAGCAATACTGAGTAATTGCCTCCCCTATGATTAACCCTTACATTCAGGGATCCGCATAGTCTAAGACAGAGCCAAGAGGATGACATTATTCATTTTGGAACAGCATTTGGCAAAAGAACATTGAGTTTACTTGGCACAATAAAGTGGAATCATTTTCTGATAGAAATATGAAAACAGTAGATATTAGCTGTATTCAAAAATAAGCTGAAAGAACAACTTAAAGAAGAAACAGATTGTGATTGCTTTCAAGACAATGGTCAACGTTCTCACCTTATTAAAACACTCATTCCTTGTTATGCAGAACTTAAAACTTCAGTTGTGAGAGGTAAATCATACACATTGGGTAAACAGTGTAAATAATGTATATTCTAACAGAGCCTAAAAAAATTGAAAATGATGCATGTTCAGCACAAATGGTGCATTTGCTGCTATTTCCTTATGGTTTTGTAAATATGTTGTATGGACTTATGCTATTGTTAAATGCTGCATTTCTTGTGATCAAGCTATGGTTATAAGTGATCAGCTGATCAGTCCACCTAACCAGTTAACAAACTGCAAACTACACACACACACACACACACACACACACACACACACACACACACACACACACACACACACACAAACATGCATGCACACACATACACACACACACACACACACACACACACACACACACACACACACACACACACACACACACACACACACTAAATACATAAATAAATAAAAAACACACAGGCTGAATTGTTTAATAGCCTTTAAAGCTATTAGCCTGACAGTGGTACACCTAGCTGATATATGTGTGGCATTACAAAGTGTTGTATAGCTTTCAGTGCTGTAAAGTAATTTGTACTCCTACTCTTTTTTGCAACTAGTTGTACATGGAAGCAGATAAAGATCTGTGCACTGTAAAATAATTTTATCCAGTCTCTCCTCCCTTAGCTAAGTAATTATGTATTCTTGATATGGCTGTCAAGATGGAAGATTGAAGTTGACTTCTCTCCACTTTTGAGGTGAATTTATTGGAAGCCATGTCTAAGAAATATAACAGCTTGGTTATGCTCAGAGGCTTGCTTATAATACTTTGTCTTTTCACATTTCAAAGTTGCCAGTATCAAATCTCTTACTACAGAACTGGTTCAAATAAACCTGACAGCTTTAAAATATATGGTTCATACTGTCACACAAAAAAATGTGTCCATGTGAAGTCTCTGACAGATTTTAGTGCAGTAGACCTTGACAGGTGCAACTGAGCTCTGGCACTGCCTGTAAATAGCAATATTAATTGTGCTAAAGCATTCAGGCCTGTAAAACACTTTGCACTGCCATACTGTTTAATTCTTTGTAAACAATAATACATAAGAGCAACTAAACTCCAGGCATTACAAATAACTATAATCAAATTTTGCAAAATGTAATCAATACATTATGTGCTCTTCAAATGGTTAACATTTGTCTCTTGATCTTTGCTTTAAAGGTGAATTTCCTGCCATCCATTTTTTATAATAAATTGATTGTGATTGGAAACCCAATGGTAACATTGAATGCCAGTGTCTGTAGAGGGTTAATGGTTTGCAAATAAGTGAGAAAGGCTCACCCCGATTCTGCTACAAATTGCTGTGAAGGAAAGGTTAGTTTGCTTTTTATTTGTTGTATTTTGTATTACTTTTTTGCCTTTTTATATTTTGAATATTGTGATTTGTTTTATTTACCTTGTGTTTTATGTGTATTATGCTTTAAACTGCATATTAAGACTTCAAAAGAGACCACAGCTCTGTCTCTTGTGAGTCAGGCAGAAATTAGAACTGATCAATAGGACTCATACATAAGATAAAAGAGGTCACTTAAGGTTAATCATTTGTGAACTGAAGGGTGGAGCTAGGAACTAAACCTTCTATTTAAGGAGTAAAATAAAACATTTCAGAGCTGTACTAGAAAAACTCACCCAGACTCTGCTACACTTTGATGTGAAGGAAAAGTTAGTTTGCTTTTTATTTGTTGTATTTTGTATTACATTATTGCCTTTTTATGTTTTGAATACTGTGATTTGCTTTCTTTACCTGTGTTTTACTTGTATTCTGCTTTTAACTGCATATTAAAATGTCAAAATAGACCACAGCTCTGTCTCTTGTGAGTCAGGCAGAAATTAGAACTGATCAATTAAGGACTCGTACATAAGATAGAAGAGGTCATTTAAGGTCAATCATTTGTGAACTGAGGGGGTGGAGCTAGGAACTAAACCTTCTATTTAAGGAGTAAAATAAAACATTTCAGAGATTTACTAGAAAGACTTACCTAGACTCTGCTACACTTTGCTGTGAAGGAAAGGTTAGTTTGCTTTTTGTTTTATTTTGTATTACTTTATTGCCTTTTTATATTTTAAAAACTGTGATTTGTTTTCTTTACCTTGTGTTTTACTTATAATCTGCTTTTAACTGCATAATAAAACTTCAAAAAAGACCACAGCTCTGTCTCTTGTGAGTCAGTCAGAAAAATGTTCCCCACCCTTCCACCCTGTTACTGTTGTGTTCTTAAATGCCACTGTCTTTCTAGTTGCCTACCTCTTATGTTAATTTGACCGTATATCTCATTTCCTCTCTGCTTTCACTGGTTTGTATGAGTAAGCACAAAATTATCATTTTGTGAAATCTCTCCCCTTCAACTCTTTAAATTTATTGACCATCCAACTGTATTCCACAAAAGTGACCACCACCTTTCAATCTATCATGCTGTTTTAAAAATAGTGACTCTCCACTAAAACTTAACTTTTTAGACAGGAAAAACATAAGTTACCTACTTTCACATCTAACGTCTCTAGTGCAGTGTTTAGGATAAACCATTTTTTTCATCTTACATTTAGGCATCCCTGTGATTAGCACTTGCTCTAATACATGCTGAAAAGCACCAGGAAGCCTTGTTAATAAGGAGAAATTAATCATAGGCATTAAACAGCCTATAATTGTAAAGTACCTTGCTAAGGTAAGGGAAAACAGCTTCTGTACTTTACAAAAAAAAGCACCAAACCTAGCATGTCCAAGGGTCAGCTTCCAGTGATTTCTCCTGTCCACCTGGTGAATCTGGGCATACTGGGTCAATGCAGCAATTGCCTCATGTACACAGACAACCCTCACCTCCTACCACCCAACACTAGAACCTGTGATAGATGCACTTACATAGCCAAACTGGAAGCAACGCTCTCTCCACCCGAGACTGTATTAGACAGTCAAGAGGAGAAGGTTAACACTGTACTACACCTCAAGCAACACATAGCCCTTCTAAACCCACACCACCAACACCCACACATAGCAACACTAAATCCCCATATGCGGAGGCTCTTAACTGTAATCTGCCCAAGTAACAAGGTCTCCCGAAGCTGAAATGCAAATAAACACCATTCACAACCAAAGTGTCACATAGCTCACAAAAGCAGTGTGCCACCCAGCAACATCCCCTAGGGCAAGACAATGTACCTGACACTTTAGTCATAGGTGACTCTATAGTCAGGCACACTGATGTCCCACTCACCAGGCTGAACAAGGAGAAAATTACAGTCAGCTGCCTGTCGGGTGCCAGGATCCACCACGAAATGCATGCACTCAAGTGACTCCACAACAAGTACAAATATGACTCTGACATTGTCTGTGTTGGAGTGAATGACTTGAGATGTATCTCCCTGGACTACATGAAAAGAGACATGGAAGAGCTTTCAGATCATGTGGCCCAGGCAGGTATGACCCTAGCCTTGAGTAGCATCCTGCCTTCGCCCAGAATGATACAATAATATAAGGACAAAATGACTGACTTCAACAGTTGTCTAAGCTTCCGGTGTCATTCAAAGGGGATCCAGTATCTGTATGCCTGGGACGACATGACTGACAGACCACAATGATTTGTCAGAGATGGTCTGCATATGTAACCCCTGAGATTCGGTTACTGGCTAAGGCTCTTGCCACCCCTATAGTGCCTTTTTTAGGCAAAGTTCAAAGGACAAAACCACCACCACAACAGGTACAAGCATGCAAAATCTGAAGGTAATGCTACTCATTGCAAGAAGTCTAAACCTCAAAATCACTCTCTCGTGGCACTCCTAAAAATGGACAACGTCGATATATGTGCAGTAACTGAGACCTGGTACAAGGCTCCAGAGAGCACTCCTGCAATACCAGGCTACAACTCTTACCACACTTTTCAGCCACCAAACCAGGATCGAAACACTAAAGGTGGAGGAGTGTCCATATTCACAAAGTATATTCACACCACCAGGCTAGTTGCCCGACACAATGCTTCCGAAATTCTCCAGGTGCAACTAACACTAGGTAAGACTACAATCCAAATTGTGGTTTACTACAGATCCCTCACCATGCCCCAAGATTCTCACTACACCTTTCTAAACATACTGAAAAATATTAAGATACAACCAAACACCATAAGACCGGGTGATTTCAACTACCTTGCCATTAATTGGGAAAACTACTCGTGTACCAACACCTTAGACAAACTGTTCTTGGAATTCATAAATTCCAACACCCTGGATCAACTAATCCATATTCCCAGCAGAGGCTCCAGTATCCTAGACATGGTCATTACCAACATGGGAAATTGATGCTCCATACCTATGGTCACTCCCTCGTTGGTCAGGTCAGACCATAAGCTAATCACCCTTAACATCCATATCCCACCCCCACCCCCCAGTAAGGAAACCTCTATAAAAAAATTCTCCAAAGCCAACTTCATGCTACTCAAGTCAGACGTGACAAACTTCATGACAACCATGCAGACGGGAACCAAATGTTCAACTGCTGAGCCCTACACTAAGGCATTGTATAAGCACATTCACTCCTGCATGAATCGTGCCATCCCAAATAGAATCAAGATGCTCTCCTCCAAAAAAGGAAGCCAATCTGGTGGTCCCCTGCCATAAACAAACTTTACAACAAAAGGAAGAAACTATTGCAGAAGAGAGGAAAATCCCAGGATGACAAAAACTCCCACATCAGCCTCAGTAAGAAGCTGAGATCCCTCATAAAATCCTCCAAAGCTAGTTACGAAAATAAAATTGCCAAAGATTCCAAAGACAACCACAAGGCATTCTATAACTATGTCAAGAATCTAAATGGCAATTTTCATATCTGCTCTGAGCTACAACAGAATGGCATTACATATACTGATCCCAAGGATATTGCCAATATCCTGGCAGATCGATTCAGTGCCAACTTCACCCCCTCTCACCCCCAAAATGGCCCACCGCAATACCAAAAGATTGCCAAATTCTGGTAATAACAGCCACAAAGGTAAAAATTGCACTTTCCAAAGCTAAAAATACAGCATCCATGGGACCAGATGACATCCCGGGCCATGTACTACATGAGCTACAAAATTAACTGGCACCTCACCTAAGTGTCATGTTTAATCATACCCTCACCTCAGGCTTTGTTTCCACTGAGTGGCGCACAACTACTGTTATCCCACTCCACAAGGGGGGATCCACCTTGGATTCCAGAAACTACCTCCCAATCAGTCGGATGAGCCTGATCTGCAAGGCCATGGAACATATTATCATGGAACTTATAAACAAAGAAATTAACAACCTTCAAACACTGGACCTCACCCAGTTTGGGTTCATGAAGGGCCAATCTTGTCTCCTGAACCTGAATGACTTCTTCGAATCAGTTTCCAGAAGTGTGGATGAGGGTAAGGTGATCTACACAGCCTAGCTCAACCTCACCAAGGCCTTTGACACCATCCCTCACTCTGGAATCGTAGATAAACTTACTAAGCTGGGCATTAATCCCTACATCACTCGATGGGTTGCCAACTGGCTTACTGACAGAACCCACACTGTAAAAGTAGCTGACTCCAAATCCAGCTCCAGACAAGTGACAAGTGGAGTACCTCAAGGTTCAGTCCTGGGACCACTCTTGTTTGGCATCTACTTCTCTGAAGTATAGACCAACACTAACAGACTCTGGCTAACAAAGTTTGCAGATGACTGCAAAATGGGATACATTATTGAATCGCCAAATGATGTGGATACTCTAGAAAAGGGCCTTACAGAAACTGATGCTTGGTGCCAGAGCCATGGGCTCAAGCTCAATACCAAGAAATGTATAGATATCCCCTTTGGGAAAAAAACATGTTCCTGTGAATTACCACATATGTGGCAGTACACTAAACACCGAAAGTGTGATAAGAGACTTAGGGACACAGGTGGACAGTGGTCTCACCTTCGATAACCACATTGCCACAACCATCAGGAAATTCTTCTAGGTGGCACACCTCATCATTAAGGGCTTTTCATCCAGAAAAAAGGATGTCATTGTCTCACTGTACTCATCCCTCATTAGACCCATTATAGAATACAATACCCCATTTGGTATGTGCCTCTCAAGACATCTGCAACAACTGGAAAGGCCACAGAAATACCTCACTAAAAGAATCATAGGCCTAAAGCAGATGCCCTATGCTGACCGCCTTAAAAACTTGAGCTATACTCTGTCGCATATCATCTACTCAGAGGCGATCTCTGCTTAACCTACAAGGCCATGTCAAACCCAGAACTGCTGGAGATGCTACACTTAAAGAAATCCCAATCCCTCAGAGCCACACACTCCATGGATCTAAACCTTGTCATCACAATAAACAAAACTTGCTGGAGGGATAGGTTCCTGACCCTGAGCCTCCCCAGACTCTGGAATAGACTGCCCGTACATGTCAAGCAGAGCGCCTCTTTGGCCCTCTTCAAAAGGAACCTTGATGATTGGATGGGAGAATGGAAATTTGCCCCGGGGATCACGTCAGTCACCTTGCTAGACAGGGGTCCAGGGAAGTAAATAGTGTGGGAAGAAATAGCCAGGGAATTGTTATGGCTAGGTTTGTATAGGCCTTCGGGCCAATAGCCTAGTAGCAACCTATGAACATATGAAACTATGTGTGTGAACACGCCCGCGCACGTGTGTGTGTGTGTGTGTGTGTGTGTGTGTGTGTGTGTGTGTGTGTGTGTGTGTGTGTGTGTGTTTGTGTAAAGAAGTAATACATTGTTGTAAGGCTGATATTGATACATATTTATACATGTGTGCATGTGTTTGTATTCACATGCATTTGCAAGTACGTTTGTGTGATGTGATGCTGTTTTTTGCAGCATAATGCTTTTACCAATTTGAAGTCGTTCCTAAAAATTAAATTCTCATGTCATTAGGTGAAACTCATGAAATATGATTTTTTTAAATGCATATAAATGCTATACCTTAATAGATGACTGTATAGATGGTGGTGCCTATTTAACAAGTGTTACTTTGTTAGAAACATTTGGTATCAGGTTGCTAGCTGTTTGTGAACCCATTTATTTTTTTCTGCAGCTAACTTTGTGTTTTTCACCTTTTGTCTTCAATATATATGTGTACGTGCTTATTATATATATATATAAATATATATATATATATATATATATATATTTATATATATATATATATATATATAAATATATATATATTTATATATATATATATATTTATATATATATATATATATATTTATATATATGCATTCCCTTCACAAGCTCGAAGTTTCAAAACGTTGACCTGCAAATGGTCAAAACCATAAGACTGAAGTTTTGAAACTGAACATTTTGAATGAAGATCACTGTACAGTGCAGAATGAGAAGTTTACCATTTTCCTCACTGTAGTGCAATCTAGGAGTTGGTATATTTAATTAGCAGGGGGTGTGAAGGGTGCAGGGGGCACATAATTTTTGTATTTATTTATTTATTTATTTTTTATTACAATTTCGAAGTTTCAAAACTTCGATGTTATGGTCTTGACCATTTGCAATTCAAAGTTTTGAAACTTCAAGCTCATAGCAAGCACTAATAAACCTTAGCATTAGACCCCCCCCATACTGTAGAGAAGGACAAGGCTCTCTATTTGACCTTACCAGCCAATCAGTAAAACAGTTCACTGTACCTACCCAGGCATGTCCAAAGGGCAGTTTCAGATATACTCTCCGGTCCAACTGGTGAATCTGGGCATTTTGAGGCAATGTTACAATTGCCTCATGTACACAAACAACCCTCTCCTCCTTCCACCAAACACTAATACATGCAACAGATGCAATTATACAGCCAAACTGGAGGCTAAGCTCTCAAAACCCAAGACTGGACCAGGCAGTCAAGAGGAGAAGGGAATTACTTGCATTACACCACCAGTCTCACATCGACCTATATAACCAGCACCAGCAAAAAACACACATAAATACATGAAAACATACTCGGAGGCTCTAAATAAAAATCTGCAAAAGCAGCAGAGACCTCCAAAGCAGACATCCAAGCAACCTCCACCCCCAACACAAACCATGAAACACATACTTCACAAAACCAGTGTGACATGCAATCACAGCCCTAAAGGCAAAATAACATACTGAACACACTAGTAATAGGTGACTCTATAGTCAGACAAATTGACGTCCCACTCACTAGGCTGAACAATGAGAAAGTTACTGTTAGCTGCCTGTTGGGTGCCAGGATCCACTACATAACACAAACAGTCAGGTCACCCAAGAACAAGTACAAATATGACTCTGTCATTGTCCATGTTTGTGTGAATGACCTGAGCCGTACGTCCCTGGACTACATGAAAAGAGACATGGAGGAGCTCTCTGATCATGTAGCCCAGGCCGGTATGACCCTGACCCTGAGTAGCATCTTGCCCTCACCAAGAATGGTACCATGGTATAGAGAAAAAAATATCAATTTCAACAACTGGCTAAGCTTCTGGTGTCATTCAAAGGGGATCCAGTGTCTGGCAGCCTGGGATGACATGCTCAACAAGCCACACTGCTTCGCTAGAGACAGTTTGCACCTGTCACCCTTAGGCTTCCGAATACTGGCCAAGGCTCTTGCCACCCCCATAGTGCCTTTTTTAGGCAAGGCTCAAAATACAAACCCACCACCGTAAATAGCACAAATAGCAAAAAACTGAGGGTAATGCTACTCAATGCCAGAAGTCTAAACCTCAAAATGCACTCACTCAAGGCACTCCTCAGTATGGAGAAAATCAATATACGTGCAGTAACAGAAACCTGGTTTAAGGCTCCAGAGAACACCCCAGCACTACCAGGCTAAAACCCATATCATACATTTTGGACACAAAACCCAGACAGAAATACAAAAGGTGGGTTAGTATCCATATTCATCAAGGATACCCACACCTCTAGGTTAGCGGCACAGCACGATGCTTCAGAGATCATCCACGTGCAACTAACAATGGGCAAAACTGTTATTCAAATTATAGCTTGCTATAAATCACTCACCATGTCTCAGGACCCCCACTCCACATTCCTACCAAACACCCTGATATTGGGTTATTTCAATTACCCAAACATTAATTGGGAGAACTACTCAAGTACAAACTCCGTTGCCCAACATTTCCTAGAATTTATGAACTCAAATGCTCTGGATAAGCTGGTCAACACCCCCACCAGAGTTGACAACATACTGGACCTGGTCATCAACAACATGGGCGACCGGTGTTCCACACCGGAGGTCAACCCCTCGCTGGTTAGATCTGACCATAAACTAATCTCTCTGGATATCCACATTCCGCCACCACCCCCGGTCAAAGAAACCACTGTGAAAAGCAAACTTCACATTACTTAAGAGCAAGGTGGGAAGTTTCAAACACCCATGCTAAAGGATAACGCTGTCCAAGCTGCAAAATCCTTTACTAATGCACTCTACAGGCACCTACAAGAATACATGGATCATGCTATACCAACAAAAATCAAGACTCACTCCTCCAAGAAAAGGAAACCAGTCTGGTGGACCCCTGCCATAAACAAGCTATACAATAGAAGGAGGAAACTAGTACAGAAAAGAGTAAAATCCCAAGAAGGGAAGACATCCCTGATCAGTATCAGCAAGAAACTACTTTCCCCTCATAAAATTATCCAAGGCTAGCTTCGAAAGAAAAATTGCCATGGACTCCAAAGATAACCACAAGGCATTCTTTAGCTATGTCAAGAATCTAAGTGGCAATTCTCAGATCTGCTCAGAGTTAGTTCAGAATGGCACAAAATACACTGAAGCAACCGATATAGCCAACATACTGCCAGACAGGTTCAGTGCAAACTTCACCCCCCTCTCACCCTCAAAAGGACCCATAACTATACCAGAAGAATGTAGTGACCCTGAAATCACAGACACTTAGGTTAAAACAGCCCTCTCCAAATCCAAAAACACAGCATCAATGGGACCAGATGGTGTCCCAGGCTGCGTCCTACACGAGCTCAAAGATGAACTAACCCATCACCTAAACACACTGTTTAAACTCAGCCTCTCCACAGGCTACTTGCCCACAGAGTGGAGCACAACAACATTTATTCCGCTCCACAAAGGTGGAGCCACAACGGACCCCGGGAACTACCGCCCTATAAGCCTGACTAGCTTGGTCTGCAAAGCTATGGAGCGCATCATCATGGAGCTTATTAACAGAGACATTGGGACCCTCCAAATACTGGACACTACCCAGTTCGACTTTGTTAAGTGCAGATCATGCCTCCTAAACCTGGTGGACTTTGAGACAGTTACCAAGGCTATAGATGAGGGAAAGGTGGTCCACACAGCCTACCTAGACCTCGCAAAGGCCTTCAACATCATTTCCCACTCAGGTATTATAGACAAGCTCCGTTTCCAAAAACCAAACAAACTACTAAAATACAAAAGTTCAAGGGAATGAGCTGCTGGGCGTATACCAAGTAGATAGCCAAGTAATAGTCCACAGCCAAATAAAGCTGTAAGGAGCCAGAAAAGCAACAATAGTTCGTACACTAGCTCACCAACCTGAATATAAACCCCTATGTCATGAGATGGGATGTCAACTGGCTCACAGACAGAACCCACATGGTAAGAGTTGTGGGAGCTAGGACTGACTCTAAAATGGTTACAAGTGGCATTCCCTAGGGCTCAGTCCTAGGACCCCTCCTGTTCAGCATATAGTTCTCAGAGATACAGGCAAGCACAGGAGGATATGGGTGACCAAGTTCACAGACGGCTGCAAACTAGGGGCTATAATTGACTCTCTGGCTCACACAGACATCCTCCAAAAGGGTCTCAGTGAGACAGATACCTGGTGTCAAAACCATGGCCTCAAGCTAAATGCCAAAAAGTGCATAGTCATCCCTTTTGGAAAACAAAGTACCCACAAGCTACCACATAGGTGGTAGCCCCCTAAATACAGAAGATGTAATATGGGATCTGGGGACCAAAGTAGATAGTAACCTCTCCTTTGATAATCACATTACCAAAGTGGTTAGAAAATCCTTCTATGTGGCCAACCTAATCACAAAAGAGTTTGCATCCAGATCGAAAGAGGTCATTGGGCCCCTCTACACATCACTCATCAGACCCAATATAGAGTACAATGCCCCATTTGGGATGTACCTTACAAGACACCTACAATAACTGGAAAGACCACAGAAGTACCTCACCAGAAGGATCACTGACCTCAAGCAGATGCCCTATGCAGCTTTACTGAAGAAACTCCAGCTGTACTCGGTTGCATACCACCTAGTCAGAGGTGATCCCTGCCTGACATACAAAGGCCATGTCCAACCCAGAACTGATGGACATGCTCCACCTAAAGAAAACCATATCCCCTCGAGCCACATGCTCCAGGGATCTAAACCTCACCACAAAAATAAAAAGGACATGCTGGAGGGATAGATTCCTGTCCCAGAGACTTCCCATGCTCTGGAACAAGATTCCAATCTACATTAGGCAGAGCTCTTTACTGACCCTCTTCAGGAGAAACCTTGACGAGTGGATGGGAAACAGAGGCACAGGGAACTAATCTAAGGGGACAGTGAAAGCCAACACATTCCAGCTGGGCTTATAAATGCCTTCGGGCAGATAGCCTAGTACCTACCTATGAACCTATGAACCTAAAATATGTATGTGTGTGTGTGTATGTGTGTGTGTGTGTGTGTGTGTGTGTATATATATATATATATATATATATATATATATATATATATATATATATATATATATATATATGCATACACACACACACACAACACACACACACACTATATATATAGCTTCTATTTGTCTGATCAACAGTTGGTCAATAGGTGGAACTGAAGGATTTTTGGGATGAGTATTCACTGAACTTAATGGATGTTTTGTCGGATGTTTGTTTCATTGGAACGGGTAAGTAGGACATGTAGTAGGCGAGTGTGTTTGTGTGTGTGTGTGTGCGTGTGTGTGTGTGTGTGTGCGTGTGTGTACGTGTGTGTGTGTGTGTGTGTGTGTGTGTGTGTGTGTGTGTGTGTGTGTGTGTGTGTGTGTGTGTGTGGTGAGTGTCCAACCTGTCTTGTGCAATGGAAGTGTTATGGGAAGAGTGTTGTTTTAATTAAAATTCATTAGGATTAGAGAGAGGAGCAGCCTTAGGGTTAAGTTTAGTACATATTACTAAGGTAGAGCAGGGGGCATTCCTGAGGTCCTAAAACAAATGCTAGCATTGCTAACTGCACTTATATCTGGAAGTCAGATATTAAAGTCCTCCCCATCTTCTCACCAGTCTTATTATTTTTATACTATTCTGCTCTCCTTATTATTCCATTATGTTTGGCTCATATTACTGGCTTTAAATCTTCCACAGGTGGGAGATGCTTAAGCATATAAAGTATCTTAGGGAGTATAATTATATCAACACATTTACTGATCCCACTAATGTATTAGATTTACAAAACCAGCTACTTAACAAGGCATTATTGTTGGCAGGCTTTCATTAACATTTTCCTGCAATGGCTGGTGTAAATACTTCAAAACTGTTATACCAACACACTTAACCAAGCCCCCTCTTTCCTTCATATCAGCTTTTCTCTTCTTTTATTTTACCCACCTTATTCCACTTTTCAATTGCACAGACTTCTTTCAGTGCTTCAAATGTCATCTAGACTTCTTCCAACAAGAGAATCAACCTGTCCATTCTGAGCATAGAATGATTCACAAACAGCTTAAACAGGTTAAATATTTTTCACTTAAATGGTAACCTTTCCAAGCAATCTCATATCCTCTTGTGCTGGATCACTGAAATAATCTGGAGAACAAATACCATCCTTGCCTTTAACTCCTCCCTATCTTCAGTACATTATTAACTCACCATTTGCTAACAAACTCATCTCATGGGAGTCATGCAGTGCTTGAGTCATGGCACACTCTTGTGAGGCCTTTTAAGCCCAATTACTATCCCTCCTGAGACTCCTGCTAAACTTTTGTGTTTGTAAGGCAAACAGGCAACCATTAGGTTAGGGCCCCCCAACCCTTAAAAAATTAATTAATAGTTTATAGTTTAGTATAACTGCTCCTTGTGAGCCATTTTTTTGCTTCCAGCCAACTTTTTCCTGAGACTTGAACCCTGTACCTTGAGTTTGTAAGACAAACACCTTAACCATTAGGCCACCCTTCCTTTAAATCTCAGCCCCATGCCACTGTCTTCCAAAATTATAAACAGAAATTCCAAATCAATAATATTAAATGCCTCATGAATATCAAAGAGGGCAATCTCTGCCTGGATCCAACTTTCTTGTGTCCTCTGAGTAATAAATATGTTGAGCTGTCTCCAACTCTTTCTTCCTCTGTCTCACCTTAACAAACCCTCTCTATCCTACCCCATTAGTCTGGGGACAATTCATTCCATCCTCTTAGTAAGGATGGACTCTAAAATTATGGCATTACTGTTACTAGGGTTCCTATTACATAATCAAAGATGCAATCCTTCAAATGCGTCTTGATTGAACTTGAAAGCATTAAACAGCGATATAGCGAAACGGCATATAAGCGATTTCTTTCCCTGGGAAAGAAATCACTTGGCTGCCTCCGTTACTTTGCCATTTTCATCACTGTAGTGCAATCCCGGAGTTGATATATTTAAGAAGGGGTGTGTGTGTAATGTTTTGAATTTTTTATTTTTATTTATTTATTTATTTTTTTTGGAAACTGTGATTTTTTTCCCTGGGAAAAAAATCGCTGTTTAGAGTGATCGGGATGGTAAGCTTTCATTTACATGGGGTAGATAAATCAGCGTTCACTTTTTTAAGCATTCACTGATTTAATATAGACCCTTTTACTAGAGGAAAAAATCTATATCTTTCTGATCCAAGCTTTTCCTGTTCTCCCTTCAGTACTAGCATTACTGTAGCTGTAGTGTAAGAACCTATCACCCTTTCCAGTACTGCATCATTATATATCTCACATAAGGTCGTATTTACTCATTTTTCAGTCCCCTAAGGAACTGTCCAGGTAGCCCATTTTCCCCTGGAGCTTTCTACACTTTCAGACACTACATAGTTTCTCTTCCTTCAAAGAATGTATTTCCTTGTCAGACTCTAACATGCTGTCTTCACCTATCTTTTTAATTTATAATTTTCATGAAGTTTAATTTCATAAACATTTTAATACAATAACATTTAACACACACCACTTCATAATATGCAATGTCACAGACATTATTCAATACTTTAGATAAATGTAAAACATTATGATGTATTTATCCTTATCATTCAAAATTCAAATAATTCCACACCCCTCACCATTTTTTCTACCTCAAAAGTTGCCACCCATAGCTATAACTTGTAGGTAACCAAAAAGTGTCCTTACTCCATTACTACACTTCATTATTATAATAAATATAGCCTTCTTCTTTTTTCAGCCTTTCCCGGTTAGGGATTGCCACAGCGGATCACCTGTCTGCTCATGATTGGCAATGAAGTTTTACAGTGTTGAGTTGCCAGCCCAGCGCCCAACCTTCCACAGAAGGCACACACACACACACACACACACACACACACACACACACACACACACACATGCACTCACACCTAGGGCCAATTTAGAGTGTCCAATTCACCTACTGCATGTCTTTGGGATGTGGAAGGAAACTGGAGGAAACCCACGCAACCACAGGGAGGACATGCAGACTCTGCCCAGAAGGCACCCCAGCCGAGGATTGAACCAGAGAACCTATTGCTGTAAGGCGACAATGCTAACCACTGCACCACCGTGGCCGCCCTATAATAAATATAGCCTCATTTTTGTTATTCTGTCATACCCCTCTGTTTCCATGCTACATCTTTCTTCCTTCATACCAATCAATCGTGATCTTTAATTTTTTTTGTATTTTTTCCACCTTCCATTCAAAATCACTCTTTTGTCCTTTTATTATTAAGATTCTCACCATCTCCCTAAAAATATTATTTGAATTTTTTTACATCTCTTCCAGCCATGTTCTCCATCCTTATACCTAAGAAGCAAATTTGCAATGTGCTAGGTACTTGCTTACAAATATTTTTCTCTCCTTCTCAGGCTTTTCCCCTCAACAGTACCAGTACCTCTCACTCTATCCCCAACATGGGTCCACGTTTCCCTTCCCTGATATGTTTTATTATAGAAGCTCAACATTGCCTCTCAATACCTTCCTCTCAAATCTCACAACAGCATTCTTTGTACTCAGCCCTGTTATACTCTGGCTTTGCTTTCTCTCTTGTAACTTCCATACCAAAAGCCCTACAGACTTTTCCCAAAGTACCCACCTGGAAGCTACTTTATCTACTTGCCCTGTCTCTACTACTGGAGTTATTCTCTCTCACCAATATATGAGGCTTTACATTTTCTTCCCTCATACATACTTCCAATCACCCTATCCCTCTTCTCTCTCATCAGTCTCCTTCTGTATTTGCTTTGGTTGAGATTCCAGCTGCCTCACTTCAGTACTCTCCTGCCTTGACCAAAATCCCTCCAGAGACATAATCTTCTCTTTTCAGGTGCACTTAAAAGCATCCCACCACATGCCACTCTTATATATTTCTTGTATTGGTTTCAGCTCCATCCCCTCCGCCAACAACATTTCATCTCATTGTCTCTTTTCTTCATCATTGTGCAACCAGAGCTTCCACCTCCACCATCCTTCCACCTCTATACCTTCCTTCATCTTAACCTACAGCCTCACAAAAACATGTAGCCTCCTATCTGCTGCTTCCACTTCTTAAACTGCTCAGAATATTCCCCTCTAAGTAAAACCCTATCCAATTTACTAGACTGTTTCTCTTTTCTTCTAAAAAAAGAATATTGCTTCTTTCCTTTCTGCTTCCTGCTCATATATTCAACCATCTATAATTGTTTCCCTATAAGTTTAGTACTTTCTGCATTTTCCTATTCTTTTCTGTCCTTCCGTAACTTTTATTCCTTAAGGAATCTATAGTCACATTGAAATCACTGGCCATGATATCAAACTCATCTCCAGTAGCAGTTCTGAAATATGCCTTGTAAAACTCCCTGAAGAATTGGAAAAGCCTTCATTAAGACCATAAATATTATCAGTCTTCCATTTCATCGCAAAACACTCTAGTCCCACTACCGTCCACCTCTTAACTGAGTCTTGTCAGATAATACAACTGTTTGTACTTAACCTTTTCCTCATCAGAATCATTATACCTCATTTCATTCTACCTTTTGTTATACTATAGCCAGAAACAAATATTTGTTTCTCCCATCTTCTGGCTTCCATTTTTTTAAGGTTTGCATCATTAAGCAAAATACAGTCTCCATTTTCTCTACACAGTCTCATTATTTTCTTTTCCCTTTTCATCACATGTCCTATTCCTTCCATATTCCAGGTATGAGCTGTCAGCAATCTTTCTCTCATATACCCCCATCCCCCCCAGACACTAGTCAGATTGTAGGGTTACTTCCCATCTCCACTTCCCATGATGAATATATAGCTGGATTCTTTGACCCTTTCTGGGTATATACATTGCAGATTCAGCCTCCTTGTTACTCAGGGTGAGGTCTGCATGCATTCTACATGGAGTAATAGTTACTATAAGATAGTCAACATTCAAAATAAATTCCTGCCTGAAATATCGATGCACATGTTCGATTCGAAACGGAATGTCACAAACACACTTCTTGAAGTGAATTCAACCTTTCTCGACATCCACAGACTGCAGTCGGGCACTGCACATCACATGACAGAACTATAATGCAGGGGGGCAAGCCCCCCTGTAACACCCGTGTGGGTGGCTTCACCCCCCCACACCCCTCATATTACATATTCCAACTCTGAGATAGCACCACAGTGGGAAAAAGGGCAAATTCTGAAGTCAGTGCTGATGGGGCTGCTGACAATAGGCCTAGGTAGAGAAGGAGAAGAGTGTTCAGGCCCAGGGTAACCTGCCAGGAGCTACATGAGCTGGAGATTGTAGACTGCTACAGGGTCGACAGGGACTTACTACAAGAACTCACTAAGCTCCGTGGTCCTCAAATTAAACCCATAGCCAACAGAGGGGAACCCATCCCAGTGGAAACAAAGGTATATGTAACCCTTAGGATACTAGTTACAGGTACTTTCCAAAGAACAAATGGGGATATGATGGGGGTCTCAGAGGCAACTGCATTCAGGATACTCCACCAGTTCCTGGATGCCATGTTACCACATGCCAGTGAGCACATATCGTTTTCCCTTCACCGCTGAGGTGAGGGCCAGCAATATGCAACACTTCTACCATGTAGCACACTACCCTGAAGTACTGGGTGCCATAGATTGCACTTGTGTACACATTAAGGCACCACTCAGTCAGGAGGGTAGAATCTACATCAACCGCAAGGGGTACCACTCCATCAACTGCTAGGTCATGTGCAATGCCCAGGAGATTATCCTGAATGTGTGTGCTGGTGGGTCCCCTTCAGTAGATCGAACTGTTAAATGTTCAAAGATGATATGGCCAAGACCATAACATCGAACATTTAAAAGTTCGAATGGACTGAATGGAGATCTGCGTACAGTGCAGAATGGGGAAGATTCCCCTTTTCTGCAATGTAGTGTGATCTCAGAGTTGGTATATTTAAATAGCGGGGGTGTGGGGTGTGCAGGGGCATCTTGCCCCTTGCTACACAGGTTTAGTTTTGTTTTTTTTTTTCTTTATTTTCTTTTTTTCTTCAGTTTTTGAACTTTTAAATGTTCAATGTTATGGTCTCGGCCATAACGTCTTCGAACATTTAAAAGTTTGATCTACTGAAGTAGATCCATACTGGCAGCCCTGGCAGTTATCACAACTCCCATATCTGACATGCATCACAGCTGTACCAGATGTTTGCTAGGGGGACATCCCACATGGACATTTACTGGTGGATGCTGGCTACACCCTAGAACTGTGGATGATGACACCCATCTAAAATGCACACACATCCAGGGAAGAATGGCATAATGAGGCACATGCAGAAACTAGGAACATCACAGAGCATGTGTTTGGACTTCTGAAGTCATGGTTCATTTCCTTCAATATATCTAGTGGAGCCTTGTAGTTCTCTCCAGCCACATGTGGACATATGTTCACAGTATGCGCTATGCTACACAATCTGAGGATCAGCAAAGGAAAGGGATACTCAGTCCCCCACCAGTGCCTAGGTCACCACAGTCACAGTCACAGGAGAACTCTGAAGAGGAACTCCCTGCTGATGTCCCCTTGTAGGCAGATGTAGGTGTGCTCATTATGCTCTGGCTTTTGCTAAGAGCCAACATATAGCAC